>NC_061114.1:39409757-39675119 GCF_002878395.1 Capsicum annuum
ACCCAAATTATGGTGCTTTATGCATCAGTTTTGATCATGGTAAAGGTATGCCCTTAACAAGTTTGATAAAATTCTTCAAAGAATGTTTTTATTGTATTATTGAACTTTCATTAAAACTCTTGTATGGTTTGGTTTCATAATGGAACTTTAGATAGTGTTGGATGAAACTCTAAATGGTGTTTGGTTTAAATGATATAAATACTTTAAATGTTTGGCATGGTATAAAATGGTTTGGAATGGTTTAGAGGGTAAAGGTTTTAATGGTCATGGTTGGTCTTTCTTGAAAACCTTATGGGATACATGGAAATCCCTCTAGTGAATGCATTAATAAAATTAAATTAAATGGTTTAGAAAGGTAAGGCTAAGTAGTTATTCTTTTAGGAAGCATGGAAGTCCCCCATATGGTTTAATATGGGAAATAAAAATGTACTTGAAAGTCCCCTTAATCCTATATATATTTGGTTACGGATAGTACTCACAAGTATGGTCAGTATGATGATACCATCGCTAAATGGCCTTGTTTAATAAATGGTAAATAGATTGGTCAGTTTCTTAGTAATGATTTTAATTGGATAATAATGGTGGAATGTGTAGCAAAGTCGTGAAAGGTAGAGGTCTAGTAAGGATCAAAATTAAAAACTCATATTTGCTGATGTGAGGTTAGTTTTGGTGACCGTGTGCATGATGTCACTTAATATTTTGGGGGATGTACTATTTATCCCTGATTTTCTTCCCTAATCATAGAGCTACACGCATTGGGGCCCTTTCAGTGGTGGGAGCTGACCCCATGTAGCCTTGGGTAGTTTAGGACGACAAAGCTAGACAGCCCAAGTAAAGGTTTTAAAGGCATGCTAAATCCAATTCCCTTTCTTGGTATGGTTATATATATATATATGTGTGTGTGTGTGTGTGTGTATATGATTGTATAAATATGGATGGTTTTAGTTGGCTTTATAAATGGCATTATGATATCCTTATCCTGAGTGCATACTAGTATTTACCCACTAACCCGTCTACTGCCGACTATATACTGATGTTACGCAAGAACCGGTCATTTTACTTCTCCTGCTTAGTTATTGAATTTGAGGGCCATCGATGGTAGATTGAAGTGGTGAGCTTCCATAGTTTGGAAGGCATCTATTTTATGTCATGGGTTACTTTACATATCTCTTACTTTTATAGACTTTGGTTTTTTGGCTATGGCTGGTGGCATGTTCCGACTAGGTACTCTTTGGACGGTCTAGAGGGTTTGTATGGATAAATGTAGACTTGGGTAAGGTATGGATGGTTTATGTTATATATATACATACTTTAAAATATTATAATTGATTTTGATTTATGGTTTCCACATTGGTTTGGTAGGTTATTGGGTGGTTAGAATTAGTTGTTTTGGTCTCAGATATATACTTATCCTAAAGTCGCCATATGGTTGGATACGCTATCTAGTTATATGTTCAAACATCAGCCAATTCAAGGTAAGTATTTGGTGGTCGGGTTGGGTAATGAGGCAATTCCCGATCCTGGTTGGGTTTAGGATTGCCCATTACAATAAGGCCCCAATTTAGGTCACATCAAGTAGGGATTAGAGCTTTAGGTTTAGGTGTCATAGGGTGTCCTCAAATATGTGTCGAGTAGAGTTTTGGTTATGAGTGTGTCATGCACCACACTTATAATTAGGAGGCTACAAGGCATTTAGGATGTTTCACCTTCATAATTATTCTACTTTTGGGCTATAGAGTCTAAGGTCTTGAACTCTTCTCTGAATATTCTTTGGTTAATCTTTCAGATTATGTCCTCTCAATGATTTAAATTTTATGGAAAACTTACCTATTCTACTCGAGGACAACATTGATAGATCTTGTCCAACTCATGAGACACAGACCTGGTCAAGGGTCACAGCTCCGACTAACCCTATTTCACTGTAGAATCTCACTGGTCTTTACTAACCCTATTTCAAAAGGTGGCAACTCTATCAGGCAAATTTGGTTCTATTAGTATGGGGGAATGAGGTAAGGTTGGGAACAAGAAAGGTAAGGGATCTAGGTTTCCTAATCTAAAGGGACGGCCAATGGTATGGTGGTAAATGGTTAAAGAGAAAGAGTTGGGTGGTCCTAACTTTATTCTGTAGCATTTAATCCCCACCTAAATCTTTTGGGAGGTAGGTGTTTTTAGATTTACAATTCTTTTAGGGCACAAGGTGACCAGTCTCAGTCCAATAAGGCCCACTCAGCATCATCCTATTTTTCTTTATAGATTTTGTGGTCGGTCGCACCATGGTTATTGCGAGGAAGGAAGGAATTTGTATTTTGGTTGTGGTCAATTAGGTTACATGCAACGAGAATGTCATTTAAGGGATTCCACTTGGACAAGTTACGCATTAGGTGATTCCTCTATCTCCGGCATTATTCAGGATCGTCTCACTATTCTTACTATCCATTGGGAGTCTGAGGTATCTTGTGATACCAAAATAGTCATGTTGGAAACTTTTCTCTTTGTTGTGTGTATGGTTTATTTAGATTGGGTCCCCTCTCTTTTGTAACCCCATTGGTGGTTGTGTATTTTGGTCTTGGTACAAAGGTTATATCAGATTCTTTTCTATTTTTACCCTAGTAGATGACTGCAATTTTAAAAGATTCCATGGGGGTGTGTGTTACCATTAGTAATAAAGGGGTCTTAGTGAATTCATTTGACTCGAATATGGTGAATTTCAATGTCATATAAGGAAATGGATTGGTTGCACTCATTCTATTTATCATTAGATTGTTAGACCCGTTAGGCTCCCTGGTGAGTCTGTTGTGGAATAGAAGCATGGTTTTATTCCCTAACTATTAAGGGAAAGGTTGTATCCTATCTTAGAATTAGAGATTGGTCTCCCAAGATGTGTCCTTATTATTTGGTCTAGGTTAAAGATTCTAACTCAAAAGGTCTTTCCTTACACTCCTTCGATGGTGCTTGAATTTTTTAGGGTCCTTCTGATGACCCTCATGGTGTCGTTCTAATGGGGAGGTTGGTTTCGGATTGGTCTTGGTTTGGACCTTTGTCCAATTTTCTATTCTTTCTTTGTAGAATGGTTTCGATTAGGTTAAAAGGGGCTTAAAGGTAAATGTAGGGATATTTTAGAATGAGGTTTCACCTGTTCTTGCATTTCTCCATGGGGTGCTTTCATGCTCTATGCATAAGGGGGTTGTTTTTGAGAGAGCAAATAGGCTGCCAGAGGGTAACTAAGAATTTAGGGTGTCCTTCTAGTGAGGGAGGACCTTATGTGTATATTTCATTTTATATGGGGTACTTTGGTAGTAGTACATGGTGGTCGATAGATCCTAGGCTAGAATCTAGATGTTTGATCATTGTAAAGAGAGTATGTTAGCTCGGGATAGAAATACAAAAATTATGGAAGTAAATTGGTAGGTTGGATGAGGTTAATGACTTGAGAAATACAATAGTGGGGAAGTTGTGACATATAGGCCAGGGATTCAGGTTGAATGGATAGATATAGATTATTAGTCCAGTCATGGAATGGATAGAGCAAGTCGCTTGTGCATATCATTGTCCCTATACTTGTACTTTATTGTTGGAATGAAATTGATATTAAACTCATGGTTTTGAAAATGGTTTTTGGTCTAATTGAGGGTTTTGACATGATTACTCATTTAATTGAATTTACACAAATTATGATGCATTTTTCATGTTTTATGAATGTTTATAAACATTGTGGGATGCATGGGAATGATAAATGGATTTCGTGGTACTATTGATTCCCCCAATTACTTGGTTCTGGTTTTGAGAATTGTATGCCCCTAAACTATTGTGAGATTGCTATTGAATATAATTTTGTCACATGGTTTGAATACTCTTAAATCTTTGCACTACATAAATGGTTAAAGGAACATGAATTGGTTTTAGTTGTCTTTAAATGATTTTTGAAAGGCATTGTTGGCCCTGGTCTGACTTTTGATGGTTATGGTTTAATTGAAAACCTTGGAATCAATTTGGTCTTATGATTTTGCATTTCTATGCTAGGCTTTAGGTAGCATTGGGATGAATAAGGTTTTGGGTAAAAGAAAATCAAGTGTCTCTATTGTACGTCTTTGGTGATAACCATTAGGGAGGTGTATTATGCATGTATATGTAATAAGATAAAGGTTGATGGTTAATCTAGAGTTTTGTTTTAGCAGTGGATTTCTAGGAAAGGTCGGGTTGTATATCCTAGTGTTACATGTATTCATACAGCGCTCATGCCATATGTTCGCATTTCATATTAACCTTATTCCCTGGATATGAGTCTTGACCTTATGTTAAGTTACTCATGGTATATATAGATGTTTTTTTCTTTTGGTGTCTCATCTAAGGACTCCTCTTATAGTAGTATTTGGTTGGGATGATTCTCCATTATGGTCTATGCTGTTACTATGAAATACTTTATGTCTATAGTATCGTGTCTTATCTCTGGGATTTTTTCTTAGGAGGCATGGGTAACTCTTGTAATTTGGTTTATCAAATAACTCTTATTTTTCTAGGGTGGTAGTGGTTTGGGAAGTATGGTGATGCATTGAAATAGGGAATGCAGAAGTCTCTAAGTGGGGGAGAGTCTAGGGCGACTACTAACAGTTAAGTTTTTGGAAGGTAAGGTAAGGTTGTTGTCATGGGAAAAAGTTAGGAAAGGAATAGAGGGTGAAGACCTCGTGAAGGTCGTAAAGGGTGCTAGATATTTTGATAGATAGATCATGCTATGGGTATATAAGTCGTAGGGTTGAATAATGTGATAGGTAGATGTACCAATAGTTTTGTAGGGTACTTAAGAGATTTGGAAAGGCATGGTTTTATACGATATTTTCATGGCCTAGTAGTTGCATGATTTTTGGTGTTCAATTATAGGTTGGGGGTTTTGGTTTTAGTGGTTGGACATGGTTTGCCCTTGTCTTTTACTTATGATCTTCGTAAAATAGTAATAGAAATGGGGTAGTGTTTCGGGACAGGGGCAAGGAGTAAAGCCTAGTAGCCTAAGTTGGTTGTTTATTGCTTTGGATAGGATTGAACATAGAATCGGTGGTGTTTAGCTAGACTCAAGCTTTTGTGGTAGTGTGTTTGGTAAATTCTAAGATGAATTGGACTTTCTTTAGAATGAGTTCACTCACTCGATGATCTATGTGTTGTGTTAGGGTGAGGTGCGGATGGTCCTAGGATTGGTTAGTCCCTTAGGTTAGTATTGGTATCTGACTTTCTTGTTCTTTGAGGGGGTCCCCCGTGAAGATCTTGGGTCGGTAAGTTCACTAGTTGCGAACAACAAGGTATAGCTTTGGTAAAGGTTACATAGTGAAACCAAAAGTTTGAGAAAGCCATTTGGGATGTGGAAGAGGACATAGAGTCCAAGTATCCACGTTGGTTCTTTGTTTTGGAAACACATGCGTAGGGTGTATATTCTTTATAACATCTTGTCTTCTAACTTGGTCAAAGGTGAGAAATGGTTTCTCTTGCATCTTTGTTTTCTAATAGTTATTATGTGATGTTTACATATTTATATGTTTTATCTTTTTTGCAAGATACAAAAAATCTAAATTTTAAAATGGGATATTTTATAGAATGAATGCAACATGATAAAAGTAATGATGATCAAGAAATGGTATAGTCACCGGCTCTGATTGGAATTTATTTGCTATACAGAAAATTAAAAATAAGTAATAGCAAATTTGTTAGAGAGGGAAAAGGTTGCACTTGCAATAGTCCTCATAGTTATTATATGATGTTTGCATATTTATATGTTTTATCTTTTTTCTTATTTATGTAATTTATAATAGTCTATAGGATGGGTGGTATAGTTCATGAAGTGATTGGGAAGAACTTGAATAAGTTTATCATTTTGAAAGATTCAAAATTTGAAATAGTTGACCAAAGTCAATATGTGAGGAAGGCTAGGAATGATATTCCGACAATTCCTTTAGTTATGGAAGCTGATTTTTGAGTTAGTTGGGTTATTTGTTTAGTCCCAAGGCATTCAGATAAGTTTTGAATCGTTGGCTGAAAATTTAAAAATTTTAGGGGTTGACTTCGGTCAAATTTTATCAAGATGACCTTAGATTGGTGATTTGATGATTTCAATAGGTTTGAAATGTCACTTTCAGTCTAGCAACATATTTAACTTGTGTTCAAGAGGTTTTGAATGAATTATGGACACTCAAATTGCATTCTTGTTGAATTTAATTTTAAGAGTTCACTTTGGTTAAATAGTGGATGAAACAAGCTCAGATTCATGACCTAGATATTTCACTAGGTTGTATGATAATTTTGAACTTTCTCATAAGTTTTAGTCTAATTTTGATAAGTTTTGCTCGGATTCTAATTAGTTTGGGGGCTTTAGCATTGTTTAATCATAAAAACATAACAACTCAAAGGTCCTCTTTTAGTTCTAGCGTCTGAAATTTTAATTTCTAGACTTTCAAAAATTTTAGCATAAATTATAAATCTAATCTAAAACTTTTAAGTTGGGATCTTGTTTTTTTTTTGCAAATAATTCTTAAATAAGCAAAAATTATCTATGACTACGCAAACTAGTATGAAATGGAGATTTGATTGAATGAGTAGGTTCATATTTTCTTAAGAACTATAGGAAGAATAATCATTGCATTACAAGTTCGTATGATGAACTTTGGTTATTTTAGTGAAAATAAAAGTTGTTGCAGTGTTGGTTCAACCATATATATGTGCCTGAACAATGTATTAAATTTCAGAATGTTGACTAATAGTTTGTACATATTTGAAGTTCTTGACTCATAAATTAGTAATTTTGTGGCATTTTTCTCGATTTAATGTGGGGTAAGTATCTAATCCTTATTTTAATGTTTTCACGATTTTCTCAATTGATTTTCATTTTTATCCCAAAGTTTGTTGGAGAAAATTGGGATTTTTGTCCCTAGATCAAAAATCACATTCTTTGATTTCATCTCTCTCACAACCTGAGACTGCCCACTAGTAGTAACACGGTGCCTAGAGTAACAAGTGATCCCAAGCTAACCCATGGTCTGGTATATGATATGAATAATGAAGAAAATAACAAAATACTAGGCGAAAGCTAAACTAGAAATTTGATAATAAATGATAATGGAAACAATACCAACACTATCTAAAAGCTCAGCAAAATTGAAAAATATGGCTTACTATCTGAAAACCTCAAAAACATAAGGTGTTGATGGTAAAAGTCCCCAACTAACTCTAACTGACAGAAATAAATGAAATTATGAAAATAACAAAGTGATAACTAGTCCTCGAAGGATGAAAACTCACCACAACTATTGCTGAGTGGCACAGGAATGGACTGAGTGTGATCTGAGAATTGAATGTTTGAACCTATATTATGAGATAATATACCACAAGAAAATGTATGAGCAGTACCTTAAATGTACCGAGTATGTGAGATGGGAAAGCAACTAACATAAATAGAATATAAGTGCATGATCATGTAAACTTAATGCAAAACCAAGTATAAACATGTGTTGGAGAGAACTGAAATACTTAATAGCTAAATATCTAAATACTTAGTCAAGAAAACCTAAACTAAACATAAACTAAAATTGAACTGAGGACTGTGGGAGCTAACAATAATCAACATACCCCAATATGAGTAAACTAGGGCCAAACCTATAATCCCAGTTGAAAGGATGTCATTACCTTGCCAAGGTTACCAATACTAGCTGGCATGGATCCACCAATTGATGTCCCAAAGGACTCAGGTGTCCTGCCTAACTAATGGGGGACCTCTTTATAACCTATGATGGCGTTGTAGTTCTATAACTTAAGGACTGCAACTAACGATCTCTTCCTAAGGGATCCATCATCCATGCATTCACTCGGTGCTACGTATGATTCCCAACTAAAAACATTGAAGCATAAACCGAGATGCTCATCATGATGGTATTTGAAAATGGTAGTGCATGCATAATCTGAAGTATTCACAACATAAAAATTGATGCATGCCAGAATTCCTAGGTATAAAGTGTTCATAACCCACCAACATAGACTAATGCAACTGAACATGATATTATTTAGAGATGATCATAGTAGGGAATGTCCAGATAAATGCCCAAATTTTCAATAACTGATCATAATATAGAAACTCATGATTCTTGAACATGTGGAGACGCAAATCTTATAGGAAAGATATAGTCATGGTTTATGTACAAAATAAACTAAAAGAGTTAAGCAAGACTAATATTTGACTTGGAACGCAATACAAAGGGGAAGAGGATTTTACTTGAGAGTTAAGGAGTTCTTGGGAAAAAAATAGGTGGAAGGAGCCCATTAATGAAATACATATACCTGAATATGGAAGCCTTGGAGAAATCTTTGGAGTTCTATGCTTGAACTTGAGGAACCCTAGCTTGGCTTTGAAGAAGAAAAAATTGCCCTATTTTTATTTCAGTAGATTTTATGATTTAATGAAGAATTAGAGATGTTTAGGATTATATACCTCTCTTAGGAATGCCTAAAAGACATGGGTTTAGGATTAAAAGAATGGGAAAAGAACAAACAACCTTTTTTTTAAATTATGCAGGAAAATACCGAATCCATTCGTCATGAATTCGGTAATGACTTGTTACGTCAGGTCAAAATTCATTGTCTAAGTTATGACCTGAGGACCTGAGTTCTTGGATCCGTACTTTATGATAATGATTTCTCTCTTAACAACTCATTAATTTGATAATAAGTTATTAGGTGGAGTGATGTTCAGGGATCAAATTTCTAAATCTCTTGCTATTGTGACAACGATCCCACAAAATGACCCGTTATGTCTGATAACGAGTCGTGGTCAAGACATGTTGCCACTGAATCAAAGTCTAAAATTCTCACTAGTGTGATAATGACTCATACATAAAAACTTATTATGTCTGGTAATGGGTCTTTACTAGAGTCGTTACCATTAGGAGTTTGACTGTCCTTTATTCAATATCCAGAACTTCTCACCATGATATCTGATCAAGGCGGGACTGGTGGCATGGAAAGCTAATCTAGTGGCCAACTTCAGGTTGGGTATATAGCTGAGAAAAATCTGGGTTATTATAGTCACGATCCAAAAACCCAAGTCATGATGGAACTTATTGCATCCTAATCTTGATAAGTAAGTCAAAACCCCAAATGGAAAAGAAGTGAAAAATCAAGTAAAGACAGGTTAAGCGATAATTCTAGAGCAAGCCCAGGCCAATACAAGTACAAATATAGTAGAAGTTCATAAGAAATATCATAAATCTTAATATTTGATATCATAAGTTGAACACCTCAGATTAGGATTAGAAGTTCTACATCTATATAAAAAATAAGAGAGATGTTGGGTATATATGTAAACAAGCCTTACTCCCTTATGGCATATTTTAATGTTGGAAGGGTCTAGGCTCAAAACGGACAATATCATTAGTAGGCTAGGCTGATACAAATGGTATCAGAGCTACTTTTATGTCAGCTTTATCGGTGTGGTCCATATTTCAAACTGAGTTTAGGAAAATCCTAGAAAGGTAGGGTAAACCTCAGTCCTGAGTCTAGGCAAATCTTATTCGGTGGGGCAATCCTCAGGATATTGAGTCTATAAGAGTGGGTGTATCTAACACCCCAGATGAGGATAAAAAGTCCCTAATCATAAAAACAAAGGAAAGATGTTGGGTATATATGTAAATAAGCATTACTCCTTAGTGATTTGTTTTAAAGTAGTTTGGGTCTAGGACTAGAGCGAACAACATCATTGGTGGGTTAGGCTTTTACAAATGATTGTAACACTATTAACAATAATGTATATTTGTAGTGTGTTTTCTATGTGTTTAACTCTTAAGAAGGTTGGAAAACATTTGGGCTAAGTGTTAGGTCAAAAAAGATGCCATGGGCCTAAATAGGAGGCCTTGTACTGCACACGGGGACCTCAGCTATGATATGGTCACTAGAAGGTTTGTGTGATAGGCCATACGGGGCATGGTTTGATGATATGAAATGGGCCTTGCGAGGCACGACAATGTTTTATGCGATGGGTTGTATGATGGAAACACTCCAAATACTTATTAAAGGATGGAAACACTCCAAATACTTTCTCAAACTTACTCTTGAAGATTGAAGGCTAGGGATTCTTTATGTCTTCTTTAATGGGCTCAAAGGTTGAGATTTATTCTATGAATCTTCTTGTATAAGCCATGTACTCCTTCCCTCATTGTTAGTTCCAACTAAAGGCATATGTATTGTATTTCAAACATTTATTTACGGATTATGAATGGAGGTTTTTGAAATGTATGTTAAGGTTCTTGATGCATATGGTGTGGTATTGGTTTAAACTATATTTTTACATGTTTTTGGTAATGGTTTGCATATGTGGTTATTGGTTGGTTATGGTTTTACAAATGGGTCTTGAGTAACAAAAATTATGGAGGTTTATGCATGGGTTTTTATCTTGGTAAAGGTATGCCCTCAACATGTCTGATAAAATGCTTCAAAGAATGTTTTTACTATATTACTGAACTTTCATTAGAACTCTTGCATGGTTTGGTTTGGTAATGGAACTCTAAATGGTTATGGATGGTTTTGCATGGGTTAAATGGTATAAATACTTTAATTTCTTGTCATGGTCTAAAATGGTTTGGGAAGGTTTAAAGGGTAAAGGTTTTGTAGTCATGGTTAATCTATCTTGAAACCCCTACAGGATACATGGAAATCCCTCAAGTGAATGAATAATGAAATTGGTTGAAATGGTTTGGAAAGGTAAAAGGATAAATGGTTATGCATGTGGGGACCATAGAAGTCCTCTGAGTGGTTTAATATAGTAAATGCAAGGGTACTTCAAAGTATCCTTAATCCAATATATGGTTTGCTATGGATAGTACTTACAAGTATGGTTGGTATGACGATACCACCGCTAAATGGACTTGGTTAATAAATGGTAAATGGATTGGTTGGTTTCTTGGTAATTTTTTAATTAGACAATAATAGCGGGATGCGTAGCAAAGCTGTGAAAGGTGGAGGTCCTGGGGGGGACTAAAATTGGAAACTCATATTTTTCGATGTGAGGTTGGTCTTAGTGAATGATGTTCCGGTGTTTTACGGAATATTTAGCATCATTTTCTTAGAAAAATTGTATATTTTCAAGCAACCAAAGTGAAGTTTAATGAAGGTTTTTAGTGTTTCAGTGAAAGAAGATAACCACAGAAGAAAACTGGAAAAAGTAGCAGAAAAAGAGATTTGACGGTCAAAATGACGGACCCTCAGACATGGGACGAACCACCATACTGACCATCAGCTCTTATCTAGAAGCTGCCTTCCAAAAGTACTCTGCAATAGTATATATGGTGGACTATCAATCCATCGACGGACCGCCAGGTGTACTATCAGTTCTTATCCAGAAGCTGTTTTCCAAAAGGACTCTGCAACGGTAAATATGGTGGACCGTCAGTCCATCGACGGACCGCCAGGTGTACCGTCAGTTCTTATCCAAAAGCTTCCTTCCAAAAGGACTCCGCGATGGTGAAAATGGCGGACCGTCATTCCATCGATGGACCACCAGGTTTATCATCAAATGTTATCCAAAAACTGCCATTCGGATGAGTCGAGTGATGGGAAAGATGGTGGACCGTCAGATCTTGGACAATCCGTCATTTGGACCATCGAATGGGACGCGGTTTTTCCATTTTTAAATTTTAAATTCTTTTTTTTAAGCTGGGATATAAATACCAACTTTTAGGGTTAAGAACGCATCTTTTTTTACCTTTTACAAGTTTTCTTCTCATCTATTGAACTTCTTGGTATCCAAGTACTTTGGGGAATTTTAGTATCAAATAACTGATCATTGAAGATTCAAAAACTGATTCTTGGGATTCTTTGTAAGTAGATATTCCATGTATTTATGAATATTACAAGAATGAATTCTTTATCTTCTATGGAGTGTTGTGGCTAAATCTCATAACTAGGGTTATGAGATCCTTAATGTGAATTGCACCTATGGGTTGGGAATCAATTTGAGTTCCATAATTGAATAACATTACATAAACCTTTCTTCAATTTCATGACTTTTCTTGGTTGCAAACTTGAAGAGTAAGCCCTAGAACACCACTTGTCTGAGAGGAAAGTGTTCGTGGGGAAAAGAAGGTGTTTACATGAATTCTAAGGTCCTTAACCTTTAGAGTAATAGCTAATGCCCTAATAGGATTAGCTTACATAAGAACTAGGGTGAAAGAATAAGGCATCCTATGAGTTTGAGAGAATTATAGGATAATTTATCCATTTAGGTTGAGAAACTAATGGATATAGAAGAGGATTTAACCTTTCTTGTAATTGAATTTGTTAAATGGAATTCATAAATAATTCACAACCCAAATGATGCTGGCATTTTAGTGATCATAAGCCTGGTTTGATTAATCTCATAAAGTTACAAAATAAGGAGAAAATCATTAGTTGAACGAATCTTGTTACAATTTATCATTTTACAAATTAAAGAGAAACCAAGCCCCCATTTTGGTTAAGAAACTCTAATCAATAGTCTAATAACAATTATGACACTTAGTGAGCACAATATTCCCTGTGGGATTCGACACCCAACCGAGTTGGGTTCTATATTTAACAGCGACCGCTTACATTCTCATAAGAGAGTTGTAATTTGGGTGTGTCAAATTTTGGCACCGTTGCTGGGGAATACAGTTGTCAACTAAATTTGTGATAGTTAATAGATCCTTCAGTCAAAGATTCTCAAACTTTACTGTTTGTTTGTTGTTTTTATTTTGAATAGGCTGACTCTTATGCATGCCAAATACATGGAGATCGGGTGAACCATTATTACCTATAAATCCTGAACCACATCTCATTGGCATAATGGATGCGCAACGAGACCCTGAAAGAATAACTGCTCAACAGGAGCAGGCTAGGTTAGCTGCATTGGCAGCTGCGCAAGTAAATCAGCAGAATGCTGATAACCCAGGTTCGGTACCAAATCCTGATGATGAAGATCTAGATGATGATAAGCTATTAAATCTAAGGCGTGCAGATGATTTGGCTGCACCTGTCAACAGAGATCGCCATGCTAGAATGAGACCCGAACGCAAAGCTGTGCAGTTTGCTTTTGATAATGACGATGATAAAATGGATAGGGCTGGTGCCACAGGGGCTATTATTCCTCCACCTTTAGCACCCGAAGACAAGTTCAACATTACTAGCACTATGATCCAACTACTGCAACTCAAAGGGTTATTTGGTGGACTTGCAGGCGACGATCCGAATATGCATCTGATTAATTTTATATCAACATACAAGTCATTTGACAATCCAGGAGTTGGTCAGAATGTAATTTGTCTGCATCTATTTCCATTGTCACTATCTGAAGAGGCAACTCTATGGCTGAATGGGCTAACTCCCGACTCTATCACCAATTGGAGGCAACTAAATGATGCTTTCCTAGAAAGATTCTTGCCTCCATCCAAGAGAGCATAATTGAGAGATAAGATAAGCAATTTCAGAAAGCTTCCAAGTGAGGCTCTCCACGAGACTTAGAAGAGGTTCAAGAATAAGCTTATGCAGTGCCCAAATCATTAGATGACAAATGTCTATTTGATGGAGATATTATATAGAGCCTTGAATTCGGTGACCAAGCCAGTGGTAGATAATGTTGTGGGTGGGTCATTCATGGATCTCACCTTTATTGAGGCATCTGAGATGCTAGATCGTATAAAAAGTAGAGTAGAGCTTGGCATACCAGGGATTCTGAGGTAACGAGCTCTACTGTATCTATTGGTATGATTGCAGAATAGAGGCAAAGGGAAAAAGAACGTGACCAAGATATGGCTCACATGAAAACACAGATGGACCTTCTTACTAAGTATTTATTATCAAGGAAGACAGAGAAGGTTAAAGCTGTTGCATCACAGGGAAGAGCCAACTCCAATTCTGAAGAGGAAGTAAATTACTTAAATAATCAGGGGGGTTTCTAAGGCAGTGTCCAAGGAAACCAAGGTCGCAACTATTATGAAAAATATAGATACAAGGACCGAGACCAAGGAATTGGAAGAATAAGAATGACATGAGCGGTTTGTATGTCCCTTCTGGAAATCGTGAAGCTGCTGCATCTAGCTCTGGGAAGATGTCCATGGAGGACATGATGGCTAAGCTGTTCAAAAGAGTGGAGGCAACCAACACGGGAGTAGCTGAGTTAAAAAATGATTTGTCCTTAATGAATCAATTAGTTGACTCACATTCCACTTCAATAAAATAGTTAGAATAGAAAATATGTCAACTATCGACGGTATTCAATCAAAGTAAAGCTGGCACTTTACCAAGTGACACTGTAAAATCTAAGGAAAGATGGATCATGTTTGGCCATTACTACCAGGAGTGGTAAGGTGTTGGAAAATCCATCCAAGGTTAAGCCTAAAATTTATAGTATGGAAGAGAATATTATTGAAATGGATTCAATTGATTCTATAGAAGTTGAAAATCAGGACGAGGTCATTCATGATACCACACCTAGCTGTCAACAGTCTGAAAAGATAGATAATGGAAAGCACAATAAAAAGGAAGTGGTGGAGAAAACTCTTCCAAAACCATCACCTTTTTTCCCTCAGATATCAAAGAAGAAGGCCGATGATACTAACTTCAATAAATTCATGACCATACTGAAGCAGCTGACTATAAATGTGCCTTTGGTGGAGGCACTGGAGCAGATGTCAGGGTATGCCAAATTCATGAAGGACCTTTTGACAAAGAAAAGGGAAGAAAGCTATGAACCGGCAGATAATTTCCATCATTGCAGTGCGATTGCCACAAGGTCCTTATTACAAAAGAATGCAGATTCGATTGCTTTCACTATTCCTTGTATGGTTGGGTCTTTGGATTTTGCCAAGACCCTATGTGATCTTGGGGCTAGCATTAATTTGATACTGCTAGCCATTTATAAATAGTTGGGGTTGGGAGATCATACACCAACCAACATGTGGCTTGTAATGGTAGATAGGTCAGTAAAATAGCCTGTTGGGGTTCTGTATGATGTGTTAGTGAAAGTGGCTACCTTTATTTTTCCTGCAGATTTTGTTATTTTGGATTGAGAGGTGGACTCCGAGGTGCCCATAATCTTGGGTTGACCTTTCCTCGCAACAAAAAGTGCACTTGTTGATCTGCAAGCAAATAAGCTTTTTTCTAAATGAACGATGAAGTGGTGCATTTTGATGTATGCAAATCAATGAAGCAGCCCAAAGAAATGAATGTGTTCTCTATAGTTGATATTTATTATGAGAAAGAGTTGGAATTATCTTTAGAGGAGAAGTTTACTGTTGAGCCATTGGCTGCAGTGCTCATGAACTTTGAGCATGAGGATATTAATGAGTACGAAGAAACTGTCTATAGTTTGACAGGAATAGGGTCATATTATTATGCCCCCAAGAAGCTGGATCTTGACCTTAAGAATCGGCCTTCACCACCGGCAAAGCCATCCATTGAAGAGCCACCAATGTTAGACTTGAAAGAGCTACCTAGTCATCGAAGGTATGTATTCTTGGGTAGTGGAAATACGCTGCCAGTTATTATTATTGTTGATCTCGATGAACAACAGGTGGAAGCTCTCATCTCTGTTCTTAAGAGATACAAGAGAGCTATTGGTTGGACTATTACAGATATCATTGGTATTCTTCCTGGCATATGTATGCACAAGATTCAGTTAGAAGAAGATTGTGTACCCACTATTAATCATCAGCGTCGCCTAAATCCACTTATGCAAGAGGTGGTAAAGAAATAAATCATCAAGTAGCTAGATGCAGGGGTGGTGTACCCAATCTCAGATAGTAAATGGGTAAGCCCTGTAAGTGTCTTCCCAAGAAAAGGGGCATGACGATAGTGGACAATGAGAAAAATAAGCTAATTCCACTCAGTCCTATCACAGGTTGGAGGGTGTGTATGGACTACCAAAAGCTAAATTTGCGGACACTAAAAGATCACTTTCCAATGCCATTCATGGATCAGATGCTTGATCGATTAGCAGGCAGAGGCTGGTACTATTTCTTGGATGGGTATTTTGGGTATAATCAGATCTCAATTGCTCCGAAGGATCAGGAGAAAACGACGTTCACATGCCCATATGGAACATTTGCTTTTAAAAGGATGCCCTTTGGATTATCTAATGCACCGGCTACATTCCAGAGGTGCATGATGTCGATTTTCTCTAATATGGTTAAAGACACCTTGGAGGTATTTATGGATGATTTTTCAGTGGTTGGAGATTCCATTGACTTATGATTGCTGAATCTAAGTCAAGCATTACAGTGGTGTGAAGAGTTTAACCTGGTCCTTAACTGGGAAAAATACCACTTCATGTTGAAAGAGGGCATTATTCTCAGTCATAAAATTTTTGCAAAAGGTATTGAGGTGGATAAGGCCAAAGTAGAGGTTATCGAGAAACTACCTCCCCCCATCTCTATAAAAGGGGTGCGTAGCTTTCTTGGACATACAGGATTCTACCGCAGATTTATAAAAGATTTCTCGAAGGTTGCAAACCCATTGTGCAAACTTCTTGAAAAAGAGTCCAAGTTCTCTTTTGATGATGACTGCAGGTAGGCGTTTGAATGCATTAAGCTGAAGTTAGTTGAGGCTCCAGTTATTATTTCTTCCGACTGGACAAATCCATTTGAACTAATGTGCGATGCTAGTAGGGTGGTGCTTGGAGCTGTGTTGGGCCAGAAAAAGGATAAGTTGTTTCATCCAATTTACTATGCCAGCAAAGCCCTGAATGGGGCTCAAAAGAACTACACCGTCATTGAACAAGAACTTCTGGCTGTGGTTTACGCCTTTGAGAAATTCAGGGCACATTTGCTAGGAACTAAGATGGTGGTCCACACGGATCATGCAGCTCTAAGGTACTTAATGGCTAAGAAAGATGCAAATCCAAGATTGACCCGGTCGGTATTGTTGCTTCAAGAATTCGACTTTGAGGAAAAGGATCACAAGGGGTGCAAAAATCAGGTGGCTGATCACTTATCCAAACTTGAATATGAACAAGCAATCGAGGACAAATTAGATATTGATAATTCCTTTCCAGATGAGAAGATACTAGCTGCTAAGTTCAAGTAGATTCCGTGGTATGCTGATTTCGTAAACTACATGGTAAGTGAGGTGATGCTAGAGAATCTTTCCTTTAATCAAAGGAAAAAGTTCTTTCATGATGTTACCCAGTATTTCTGGGATGATCCCTATCTTTTTCGGTGATGTGCATATGGTGTTATTAGGCGCTGTGTACCAGATGTGGAGATGCTTAATATTTTGGAAGCATACCACGCTTCACCTATTGGTAGTTACCATTCAGGAGACCGCACTGCTCATAAAGTACTGCAGAGTGGATACTATTAGCCCACACTATTTATAGATTCATATGAGCTTGTTCGTAGATGTGATCAATGCTAGAGACAAGGATCAATCTCCAAATGTCATGAGATGCCAATGTCTAAGATGATGGAAGTAGAGTTATTTTTATGTATGGGGCATTGACTTCATGGACCCATTTGTAAGCTCGTATGGGTTAAAATACATCCTAGTAGCTGTAGACTATGTATCAAAATGGGTAAAAGTTGTGGCGTTGGCTGACAATGAAGGAAAAAGAGTTGTGGCATTTCTAAAAAAGAACATATTCTCCTGCTTTGGAGTACTACGAACCATCATAAGTGATGGGGGATCCCATTTCTACAATAAAGTCTTCAGGGTTGTGCTAGCGAAGTACATAGTAAAACAACACCGTATAGCAACTCCTTACCACCCACAAACTAGTGGGAAAATAGAGGTATCAAATTGCGAGATCAAGGTCATTCTCGCTAAAACGGTGAATTCCAGTAGACAAGATTGGTCTCAAAAGCTTAATGATGCCTTGTGGGCATATCGAACTACTTTTAAGACACCAATTGGCATGTCACCATATCAGCTAGTTTATAGGAAGGCGTGTCATTTGGCAATTGAGCTAGAACATAAGGATTTATGGGCGCTAAAAAGGCTGAATATGCATTGGAAGGAAGCAGCTGATCTAAGATTAGAGCAGATTAACGAGATGGACGAATTTCATCTCAGAGCCTATGAAAGAGCTGATTTGTACAAAGAAAGGATGAAGAAATACCATGACCAAAGGATTACACAGAGAGAATTTATGAAAGGTGATTTGGTCCTTCTTTTCAACTCCAGACTGAAGCTATTACTGGGTAAGTTGAGGTCTAAATGGTCAGGCCCATTTAAAATTAGCCAAGTCTACTCATCTGGAGTAGTCGAGCTTGAAAATGAATATGGTAGTGTCTTCAAAGTGAACGGGCAAAGAATCAAACTTTATATTGGTCCAAAAGACCTAATAAAAAGTGTTGATGTCTTTTACCTTGATGAAGTCTGAGTATTCAAGATACCCAAGTCGTGCTGTGACGTTAAATCAGGCGCTAGTGGGAGGCAACCCACAACATGTTGTTGTAACCATAAGTAGAGTCTATTTTATATTTTTGGGAGATTTTGATGTGTGTATGAAGTGTGCAGGACCAGAAGTGTTGTAAAGAGGAAAATTGGGCGCATTTAAGCTACTAGAAAGTTGCAACGGTATACTTGACGGCCTACCAAACAGCTGACGGACTACCACACTCAACCATCAAAAAAAAAGAAGGAAAATGCATTCACTGGATAGGGAATGACGGCATAAGTAGAGGACCATCAAGTATATGGTGGACCATCAAGTAAGCAGTCAGAAGCGAGACTGCTGACCTGCACTCTGGTAAGTAGTGAAGGCCAATTAAGTGGAACATCACGACTGTGGTTGACTTTCCCATTAACCATCACACCAAAACCAAAACTCATTGACTCAGTTGAGGGTTGACATTCCCAGTGGTGGTCCGTCACACTTATAAGGACCGTTACTTTAACCCTAATTCTAAATTGGGTTGGGTTAAATTGGTACTCTTTATAAGTACTCTGTATTTGACCCGGAATGAGATTTTAACAATAAAAGTGAGCGGGTACACTCATTGTAACCGTTCTATGACCTTTGATTTTCCACTTCCCTAAGATTCAAAGAACCTGAACTGAGTTATCCTACCTGAGACTCTTCCACTCCTCCATAATTTTTCTATTTAAGTTAGGTCATTCTTTCTCTATCCTCATCACAAACTAAAGAGTAACAAAACTGATAGAGGTTGCAAGTAGTTCATTCTCTGAAGTCTCTAGCAAGTAGAATACTGCAACATCAAGGTATGAGTATTTATTTCTCTCCTCTTATTCATTTGAAAAGTAAGAGCATGGATTGTTTCATGATTTGGTCTACTGGTGTTGAGTTTGAATGATTTATGCTTAAGTTTAATTTAGTGGATGAAGTCTTGCTTTAAATATGGTTTAAATGCTGTTGCTCTAGCTAAAAATTAATTTAATCTTAAGCTGCGCTGAAAATCAGTCGAACCCATAAATGTGCCTGGGGACGAAGGTCTGACGGTTAACATGGTGGACCGTCAACTTTGTGATGGACCACCAAGTTGACCATCCCAAAAGTCAAAGATAATGAGTTTCTGGATTGTATTTGATGGTCAGACTGGTGGACCATCATGTTCTTTATGGACCACCAAGTTGATCCTCCCAAAAGTTAGAAAAATGAAACATATTGGATAAAGCTGGCGGTGGATATGACGGACCGTCCCACTACTTGTGGACCATCAAATCTCCCGTAAAGCTTCACTGTGAACTATTTTTGCCTCTGTTTTATCTTGCACTGATTTCTTAATCCATTTTCAGGTCACATGGCTCTTAAAAATACACAAACCAAGGGAGGAAAATATCAGCGAGATAGAAACACATCCGCACTGGCCAATAACACCAGGCAAACGGAAAGAAAAGCCATCATAATTCCCCAATTTGAGAAGAGGAGTGACAATAGCATTAGTTTCACCGATTCAAGCCCAGATAAAGCGATAGTTGCTTCAACTCAACCATGACCTATAGAAGGTGAAATTGAATCAGCTAATGTAGAGAACTAAGGAGAAATCCTGAACCTGAAGCTGACAACGTGATCAGACAGAAGGATCCCCAACTACGAGATGCTATTAGGTGGCAAATTGAGGGAGCACAAAAAGAGTTCTATGATGGGTTGCATGCCACTACTTGAGGGATCCAGAGATCATTCTCTAAAGAACATCAGATTATGGCCATGGAGCTTCATGAATATTCGAAATTGGAATGCTAATTCAATGATTATGGAATAGCATGGATAAGCACGCCACCAAGGGTGTACCAACCAAACTGGGTAAGGGAATTTTTTGCAAATTATATTTGTTGTTGATATCTCGGCCTGAACTATTAACAGAATGTTGTTTGGGCCAGCATACGAAGCTCCACCTACTGTCCCTAATTTTGAATATAGAATGAGAAATGCTTCTGGCCAGAGATGTTGGGCAGTATCATTGATCATTGATGATGGAAATACGTCCTGGGCAACTAACCCCAAAGAACACATTGCGAAATGCACACTTAGTTTCAAGGCAAAGTTCTGGTGGGTTGTTGTTTGATTGAGGTTAATACCAAATAAAGGAGATAGAAACCTGGATAATCACAGGGCCGTGTAGATCGCCAGTCTGGTTTCAGGTTTAGACATTGATTTCGGCCAGATAATTGCAGACGAGATGTTTGTGAGGGAACATAAGCAGACTACTTCCATACCTTTCCCATGTTTGATTACTGCATTATGCAAACAAGCTGGTGTGTCGCTGATTTGAGGCATTGATAATGAAGTTTCAGCCACTTATAAATAGGACATTGAGAAGTCCACAGATGAGTTGAAATTTGACATTCAAGTGAATATTCCTCCAGCACACCAGTCTCAGTCTGCACCAATTCTCGAAGCCCCAGAAATACCCGAAGGTATGCCTTTTCCCATTACCATATATGTGCCTCCTAATTATGTGCCCCAGGGTATGTCTGTAGGATCAGATTCTACGCAGTTTGCTAGTGGAGCAGATTTTGCAGAATACAGATTCAACCCGGTGAATTTTGTCAAAGTTGCAAAAATCAAAAGAGGTTCCAAAAGCAGTTAGAAAAGTGGGCTGAAGATTTTAAACCTTTTGTGGATGAAATCATGGCCAAAGTAGTCAGGCCACTTCAAACTATTCAAGTAAGGATGGATAACATGGAATATCGCATCAACAAAAGGGTAGATTCACTATCTCTTCCTGATTTTTCCAAGCTCATGGCTGAATTTGAGCAGCCAAAGGCTGACGTAGCTGAGTTAAAGAAGAAACAATCACAACTTCCTGCATTTGATCTGACTCTGGTGGTAAGTGATGATGATGAGGATATTCTAGATCTGATGGGTAGACCAGTAAAGGATAAAGACAAGTAGCAAATGGATGAACAAGCAGCAAGAAAAGAAGAAAAAAGTCAAAAGAGAGAAGCAATGTCACCTGAGGAGTTAGACCAGCACAATCTGAGGAGAGCCATGAAGAAATTAAAGAAGGAAGCTCACAGGAAGCAAAGAGAACAAAAAAATAAAGTGGCAAGAGTTTCTACTAGTGCTGCCCCAGAAAAGGGGCGAAGTCCAGGTTCAATTCGGGAAACCATCCCTCAAAATATCGAGGGTGAAGTTATAAGTGCTCCTACCACCATAGGGAAAACATTTTGCAGGGTGGGGATGATAGAGACTCACCGCATTTGATAGATGCCTTAGAGGAGTGAGAGGCCACATAAATAATTCATTTCTCATGTACGGTAATTTATTGCTTTGAGGACAATGCATAGTTTTCTGTGTGGGGTGGGGGTATTTACACTATGGTTGGATGTTGTTGCCGATATTTTGAATCCAATCATGTGCTATCTAGTAGAAGCGTCATGTCTAGGTTGTTTTTATTTTTGTATTTAAATTCTGCAAAGCGTAATGTAAATACAAGTGTTTAATCTATGAATTGGTTCTATTTCAACACTTAGTTATAAATATGGAGAATAAATGATGTTGGCATAAGACATTGAACATGTGTCTGTAATTACTTACTTTTTCAGTTAAGCATGTACAAATAACCATTAGTAATTTTGTATTCAGCATTGTTCTGTAAAAAGTGCATGAATCATGTAATGACCATTCGAAGAATTGTAAAGGATGTTTAACTTTGATGCCTGTGGGTATGAGGATTTATTTGCAATTCTTTTATAGGGTAAGACCTAGAACGTGCCCGAGCCATGGATACAGTCTTCTAGTGAAGTTATTAGGATAGGATAATAGGCCTTCTTGAAGTTCTAAACCTTCTAACCTTAAGAAGCAACCCAACCTGAAAGATTGCTCCTATTTAAACCCATCTTGAATTGGTTTAATCTCCTGTCCCTATCAGTAAATCTCCATAGGACTTTAACATCTAGCTCTGAACTTATCCAAATGCTAACATTGTATATTTTAAATTAGATGAAGCATCTAAGTTGAGGATGGCTAATGTAAAAAAAAAAAAGCCAAATGCTAACATTGTATATTTTAACTTAAACGAAGCATCTAAGTTGAGGGTGGCAAATGTCAAAAAAAAGTACATAAGTAGTAGATTGAGGGTGAAAATATGCTAAGGCAAGGAGAGTTAAGTTTCAATGAGCTACTTCACTCAAAAACATACCCCCTAATCGTAAACCTTGTTGTAAGCCTTGAAAAGACCTGTTTGATCCTAGTGAGTCAACCGTGAGTACGTGTCGTATGGCCAGGGCAAACCTATGGGTACTTAGGCTATGTTTGAATTTTTTTTATAAGTGTGAGAGATGGACAGTGTCTATATCATATAATGAATGGTGGACTTCTTTGTTGTGAGGTCAATCGAAGTTTTACTAAATTTGCTTTTATCCGTGGGATGTAACATTTATGCTTGTGTGCTGAATTATAAGAAAATGCTGGGTGTGGATTCTGTTATGTTAAATGCATGAGATTAAGCTGATGAGTGAATGTTTGCATAAGAGAATGTTTCAATGGTTGGTTTCCTTTCATTTTATAGTTCATGTGCATAAGTTGGTGTTGAGTTGCTTGAGGACAAGCAATAATCTTAAGTTGAGGGTGTTGATCTTCCGGTATTTTACGAAATATTTAGCATCATTTTCTTAGGAAAATTTTATGTTTTAAAGCAACCAAAGTGATATTTAATGAAGGTTTTTAGTGTTTCAGTGAAAGGAGATAACCACAGAAGAAAACTGGAAAAAGTAGTAGAAAAAGGGAATTGACGGTCAAAATAACGAACCGTCAGACATGGGACGAACCACCATAATGACCATCAGCTCTTATCCATAAGTTGCCTTCTAAAAGGAATCCATGATGGTAAATATGGCGGACATCAGTCCATCGATGGACCGCCAGGTGTACCGTTAATTCTTATCCAGAAGCTGCTTTTCGAAAAGACTCTGCGATGGTAAATATGGCAGACCGTCAGTCCATCGATGGACCACCAAGTGTACCGTCAGTTCTTATCTAGAAGCTACCTTCCAAAAGGACTCCGCACTGGTGAAGATGAAAGACTATCAGTCCATCGATGAATCGCCAGGTGTACCGTCAAATGTTATCCAGAAACTACCATTCGGATAAGTCGAGTGACGGGAAAGATGGTGGACCATCAGATCTTGGACAGTCCGTCATATGGACCATTAAATGGGACGTGATTTTTCCATTTTTAAATTTTAAATTCTTTTTTTTAAGCTGGGATATAAATACCAACTTTTAAAGAGAATGCATCTTTTTTTACCTTTTACAAGTTTTCTTCTCATCTATTGAACTTCTTGGTATCTAAGTACTTTGGGGAATTTTAGTATCAAATAACTGATCATTGAAGATTCAAAAACTAATTCTTGGGATTCTTTGTAAGTAGACATTCCATTTATTTATGAATATTACAAGTATGAATTCTTTATCTTCTATGGAGTGTTGTGGCTAAATCTCATAACTAGGGTTATGAGATCCTTAATGTGAACTGCACCTATGGGTTGGGAATCAATTTGAGTTCCATAATTGAATAACATTGCATAAACCTTTCTTCAATTTCATGACTTTTCTTGGTTGCAAACTTGAAGAGTAAGCCCTAGAACACCACTTGTCTGAGAGGAAAGTTTTTATGGGGAAAAGAAGGTGTTTACATGAATTCTAAGGGCCTTAACCTTTAGAGTAATAGCTAATGCCCTAATAGGATTAGCTTACATGAGAACTAGGTTGAAATAATAAGGCATCCTATGTGTTTGAGAGAATTATAGGATAATTTATCCATTTAGGTTGAGAAACTAATGGATACAGAAAAGGATTTAACCTTTCTTGCAATTGAATTTGTTAAGTGGAATTCATAAATAATTCACAATCCAAATGATGCTGGCATTTTGGTGATCATAACCCTGGTTTGATTAATCTCATAAAGTTACAAAATAAGGTGAAAATCATTAGTTGAACGGATCTTGTTACAATTTATCATTTTACAAATTAAAGAGAAACCAAACCCCCATTTTGGTTAAGAAACTCTAATCAATAGTCTAATAACAATTACGACACTTAGTGAGCACCGTATTCCCTGTGGGATTCGACACCCAATCGAATTGGGTTCTATTTTTGACAGCGATCGCTTACATTATCGTAAGAGAGTTGTAATTTGGGTGTATCAGTGACCGTGTGCATAATGTCACACTATATTTTGGGGGATGTACTAGTCATCCCAGGTTTTCTTCCCTAGTCATGTGGTTAAATGCACTGGAGCCCTTTCAGTAGGGGGAGATGAACACATATAGCCCGTGGGTGGTTTAGGATGGCAAAGCTACACGGCCCAGGTAAAAGTTTTAAAGACATGCTAAACCCAATTCCTTTTCCCGGCATGGTTACTTAAATATATATATATATATATATATATATAGTAGTATGCATATGGATTGGTTTACTTGGTTTTAAAAATAGCACTATGTTATCCTTATTCTGAGTGCATGCTAGTGTTCACACACTAACCCATCTACTGGAGGTTGTGTATCCATGCTAAGCAAGCACGGGTCATTCTACTTCTCCTACTTAGTGATCGGATTCAAGGATAGTCTATATTGGATTGAAGTGGTGAGCTTCCATAGTTCAGAAATCATCTATTTTATGTTATGGGTTACTTTACATATCTCTTGACTTTCATAGACTTTGGATTTTTTGGGCTATGGCCGAGGGCATGTCCCGACTAGGTACTCTTTGGTCGGTCTAGATGCTTTGTATGGACACCTGTGGACTTCTGTATAGTGTAGATAATTTATGTTATATATATATACACATTGGATTATTAATGTTGGTTTTGGTTTATCATTTCCGTATTGGTTTGGTAGGTTATTGGGTGGTTCGAATTGGTTGGATTGGTCTCGGATTTAGACTTATCCCAAAGTCACCATATCGATGGATACGCTATCTTGTTATATGTTCGTACATCTGCCAACTCAAGGTATACATTTAGTGGTTGGGTTGGGTAATGGAGCAGTTCCCGGTCCTGGTTGGGCTTGGAATTTTTGAGTTTGTTGGGTTATTTGTTTGGTCCCGAGGCATTCAGATAAGTTTTGAATCATTGGTTGAAAATTTAAAAACTTTAGGGGTTGACTTCAGTCAAATTTTATCAAGATGACCTTAGATTGGTGATTTGATGATTTCAATTGGTCTAAAATGTCATTTTCAGTCTAGCGGCATATATAATTTGTGTTCAAGAGGTTTTGAATGAATTATGGACACTCGAATTGCATTCTAGTTCAATTTAATTTTAAGAGTTCACTTTGATCAAATAGTTGATAAAACGATCTCAGATTCATGACCTAGAAATGCCAGTAGGATATATGATAATTTTGAACATGTCCATTAATTTTTGTCTAATTTTGATAAGTTTTGGTTGGATTCTAATTATTTTGGGTACTTTAGCAATGTTTAATCATAAAAACATAACGACTCAAAGGTCTGCTTTTAGTTCTAGCGATTGAAATTTTCATTTCTAGACTTTCAAAAATTTTAGCATGAGTTATAAATCTAATCTAAAAATTTTAAGTTGGGATCTTGTTTTTTCTCAAATAATTCGTAAATAAGCAAGAATTATCTATGACTGGGCAAACTAGTATGAAATGGAGATTTGATTGAACGAGTAGGCTTGTATTTTTTAAGAATTGTAGGAAGAATAATCATTGCATTTCAAGTTCGTATGATGAACTTGTGGTTATTTTAGTAAAAATAAAAGTTGTTGTTGCAGTGCTGCTGCAACCATCTATATATGCCTAAACAATATATTAGTGATTTGTATGGCATTTTTCTCAATTTAATGTGGGGTAAGTATCTAATCCTTATTTTAGTGTTTTCACGATTTTTTTCAATTGATTTTCATTTTTATCCCTAATTTTGTTGGAGAAAATTGTGATTTTTGTCCCTAGATCAAAAATCACATTCTTTTATTTTATCACCATCACAACCTGAGACTGTCCACTAGTAATAACACGGTGCCTAGAGTAAAAAGTGAAGCCAACCCATGGTCTGGTATATGATATGAACAATGGAAAATTAATAAAATGCTGGTGAAATCTAAATTAGAAAGTTTGATAATAAATGATTATGGAAACAATACCAACATTATCTAAAAGCTCAACAAAACTGAAAAATATGGTTGACTTTCTGAAAGCCTCTAAAATATAAGGAGTTGATGGGACAAATCCCCAACTAACTTCAACTGATATAAATAACTAAAATTCTTAAAATAACAATGTAATAACTAGTCCTCAGAGGATGAAAACTCACCATAATTGTTGCTGAGTGGCACAGGAATGGAAATGCGATCTGAGAATTAGTCATTCGAACCTATATCATGAGATAATATAGCAAAGGTAAGTATGTGATCAGTACCTTAAATGTATTGAGTATGTGAGATGGGAAACTAAGTAACATAAACTGAATATAAGTGCATGATCATGTAAACTGAATACAAAACCAAGTATAAACATGTGTTGGATAGAACTGAAATACTGAATAGCTAAATATCTAAATACTTGGTCAAGAAAACCTAAATAAAATATAAACTAAAATTGAACTGAAGACTGTGGGAGCTAACAATAATCGACATATTCCAATACTAGTAAATAGGGGCCCAACCTATAATCCCAGTTGAAAGGATGTCAATACCTTGGCAAAGGTACCAACACGAGCAGGCGCGGATCCACTAATTGATGTCCCAAAGGACTAGGATATCCTGCCTAACTAACGGGGTACCTCTTTATTACCTATGATGGCATTGCAGTTCTATTACTTACGGACTGCTACTAACGGTCCCTGCTTAACAGATGAGGGAACCATCATCTATACATTTACTCGGTGCTACTATGACTCCCAACTAAATAACATTGAAGCATAAATCGAACTGCTCATCGTAATAGTATTCTACAAATAGAAATACATGCATAATCTGAAGTATTCACAATATGAAAACTGATGCATGCCTGAATTCCTAGGTATCATATGTTCATAAACCACCAGCACTGACTAATGCAACTGAACATGATATTATAAGAGATGATCATATTAGGAATGTCATGATAAATACCCAAAATTTTAATAATTGATCATAATATAGAAACTCATGATTCTTGAACATGTGGAGACGCAAATCTTATGGGGAAGATGTATTCAAGGTTCATGTACAAAATAAACTAAGAGAATTAAGTAAGACTCACATTTGACCTAGAACTCAATACAAAGGAGGAGAGTATTTTACTTGAGAGTTAAGGAGTTCTTCTGACAAAATGGGCGGAAGGATCCCATTGATGAAATCCATATACCTAAAGACGTAAGCCTTGGAGAAATCGCCCTAGCTTGTCTTAAAAAAGAATAAATCGCCTAATTCTTTATTTTCGTTGATTTTATGATTTAATGAAGAATTTGGGGTTGTTTAGGCTTATATACCGCCCTTAGGGAAGCCTAAGAGACATGGGTTAAGGATTAAAGATTGAGAAAAGACCAAAAAACCCTTTTTAAATCATGCCAAAAAATATCGACTCCAGTCGTCCTGACTTAGCTAACGACATGTTACGTCAGATCAAGAGTCGTTGTCTATGTTATGACTTGAGGACTTGAGTTCTTGGGTCCTCATTTTTATGATAATGATTCCTCTCCTAATGACTCATTAATATTGATAATGGGTCATTAGGTGGAGTCATGTTTAGGGATCAAATTTTTGAATCTCTTACTGTCGTAATAATGGCACCATAAAATAACCCGTTAAGTCTAATAATAAGTTGTGGGCTTGACTTGTTGCCATAGAATCAAAGTCTAAGATTCTCACTGGTGTGATAATGACTCATACGTAAAGACTTGTTATGTCTGTTAATGAGTTATTACTAGAGTCGTTACCACTAGGATTTTGACTATCCCTTAGGCAATATCCAGAACTCCTCACCACGATATCTAATCAAGGTGGGAGTGGTGGCATTGGAAAGCTAATCTAGTGGCCAACTTCAGGTTGGGTCTATTGCTGAGAAATATTTGGGGTATTATAGTCATGATCCAAAAACCCAAGTCATGATGGCACTTATTGCAATCTAATCTTGATAAGTAAGTCAAAACCCCAAATGTAAAAACAGTGACAAATCAAGTAAAGACAGGTTAAGTGAGAATTCTGGAGCAAACTCAGGCCAATACAAGTACAATTATAGTAGAGTTTGAAAGAAATATCATAAATCTAAAAAATTTTAAATCATAATTATAACACCCCAGATTAGGATTAGAAGTCCTACATTTATAAAAAAAAATAGGAGAGATGTTGGGTATATATATAAACAATCCTTACGCCCTTGTAGCACATTTTAAAGTTGTAAGGGTCTAGGTTCAGAGCAGATAATACCATTAGTAGGCTAGGATTATACAAGTGGTATCACAACCACTTTTATGTCAGCTTTATCGATGTGGTCCAGAGTTCAACCTAAGTATTGGAAAATCCTAGAAAGACAAGGAAAAACCTCAATCCTGAGTCTAGGCAAATCCCATTTGGTGGAGAAAATCTCAGTGAGGATATTAAGTCTATAAGAAGGGGTGTATGTAACACCCCATATTAGTATTAGAGGGCCCTCATCATTAAAAAACATAGGAGAAATGTTGGGTATATATTTAAATAAGTGTTACTCCCTAGTGATTTGTTTTAAAGTAGTTTGGGTCTAAGCCTAAAGTGAACAACATCACTGGTGGGTTGGGCTATTACAAATGATTGCAACACTATTAATAATAATGCATGTTTGTAGTGTGTTTTCTATGTGTTGAGGTTTATAAAATAAGCTCATTTGACTATTAAGAAGCTTGGAAAACATTTGGGCCAAGTGTTAGGTAAAAAAAGACGTCATGGACCTAAATAGGAGGCCTTGCCCTGCACATGGGGACCTCATCTTTGGCCCTCATATCGCACAACACCTTTCATATGGTCACTGCAAGGTTTGTGCGATGGTCCATGTGAGGCATGGTTTTATACCATGCAATAGGCCTTGCGAGGCATGACTGGGTGTTGTGCGTTAGGTTGTATGATGCACACCCTCCTCCAAGGCATAAAAATTCCACTTTTCCTTTAAAAACTTAGGGCAATTGCATTCTTATTCCCATATGTAACCTCCCCAAACCCATCTTAATCTCAAAAGTGATCCATAATTCTTAGAAAAATATTTCAAAAACACTCACTCCTCTCAACACTCAAGAAAACAAAAATAAGGGTTTGTCTTAGAAATCTAACCTCCAAGGCTCCAAACTTAAAGTTTCCTCTAGGAAATATTTAAGACTGGTATGTGGGATTTCAACCAGGGATTTCTTTCATCCTTGGGCCAATAATTATTATTTTTTAACGAATTTCACAGTTATCAAATTAAGGTTCAAACTCAATTTTTTTTACCTTGGATTTTGTACTTCCTTATGATATTGTGTATGTAAACTCACGTTGAATTTCATGAACTTCATTGTCTAATTTTCTTCCTATTCATATGATTTGAAACAATTATTTATAATAGTCGCATGTGATTTAGTATATTAAGGTTTCATATGAAATGCATAATTTTTGCAGGATCTTACACTTATAAATATATTGGACCTTATGGTCTCAGTTTTAGCAAGAATGTTAGAATTTCGATTATGATTTCATCAAGATTATAAAAAAAAAAAGCATGGCTAGTTTTAGTATGTCAGGACTACGGTCATCGTCTTTATTTAAAACTAGTCCATAGCTTACTTTCATGACGAATTACCTACAGTATGAGCAAATAGTATGGTTTTAGTAGTATCCATCATCTAAAGGGCAATGGTTTAGTGTAATCTAGTCTCAAAAACTACATGCGACCATAGGTATTTATCTTCCCCAAATGAACTCAGATAGGTGATCATATACTTGTGCTTTTAGACTCTTGCAAAGTATATTGGGTTCATTAGATAAGGCTTATAAATCAAACTCCATAATTGCTCACATGGTTTATGCTAATTAAGATAAACTTCCACGGTATCTTGATATTAGAAATTGAAGTGTAATGACTCATTGGTTTTTTTACATTATGGTTTCCCTACTTATGCTTGTGATAACTCAGTCTCCAGTTTTATTAATAAAAAATGGTAAGTGGATGTGTACTTACTATGTATGTATTCAGTTCATGGTTTATGATTTTTTGGTTTACTTATTGCATGCACCTCCATATACTCAGTACATTCCAAAAATATTGTCCATATACTCATTTTGCTTTGCATCTTTTCATGATGTAGATTCTAGTGTTAGACCTCAGAATCACGATTAGTTGTGGCTAATGTTTGCATACTCCTATCAGTTTGTGAGTCCTCATATTTAGAGGACCTAGATTATGATTTGATTAGTAGTTTTACTTATGTTCAATTCAGACTTCAAGGTTTTTGGGTCAGCTGGGGCATGTCCTAGTGACTCTTTAATATGTTTATAGACTTGTCTGGTATTAGTAGTCATTTTGGGTTATCATCAAATTTTAGATGATTTTTCAGTTGTTCATGACATTATTAGGATTGTTGATCTAATTTAATTTTAAGCTTATGAATTTAAAACTTTTGCTTATGGTTTGAAATGTTTAGAATATGCATTCAGTGTTGTGCCAAATGTTATAAGTTAGCTAGGGACACTTTCAGGCTTGAGCATCTTGTGACGTCCAGGGGGTAGTGTCGTATTGTTAAAAACTTCATATCAGAGACTAAGATTTAAAGAGTCCTAGGGAGTTTGACCTGTCGTGTTACATAGTCTTGTTCATAGGTGTGAAATGCGCCACACTTATGAAAAAGAGGCTATGAGAAGTTATTATGAATCTTCCAATCTTTCATGCTCTTTATTTTTCTTTAAAGTTTAACTCTATATATCTCTTACCTCGTGCTTTTCATGAGACAGAAAACACCTCTTCACAGAGCTTATATTTGTAAGGATGGGAACTAGCCAGTCCCACCACTACATGCGGATCCTTTGAACAAAAATATGTAACATGCTGAGTTTTAGGATGCCTTTCAAGTGTTAGCTCAAGATACGACTAGTCAAGTTAATCAACCAGTAGAGGTCCCTATTCAGCAAAATATTAACTTAGCTGTAAGTAGAATTTGAAATTTTATGATGATAAATCCCCCTGAATTCTTTGGATTGAAAATGGGTGAAGATCCATAGTTATATATTAATGAGGTGAAGAAGAAAACTCTTATTATGCATGTCACTAAATTAGAGAGTGTCAAATTGGCATTGTACCAATTGAAGGATGTTAGTCATTATTGGTTTAAGCAGTGGAAAAAGGGTAGAGGTGATAATACTAATCTGGTGGATTAAAGTGTGTTTAAGATAGCTTTTCTTGACAACTTCTTTCCTCATGAGATGAATGAGGCTAAAGTAGGGGAGTTTATGAATATCAAGAAAGGGTCTATAATGGTAATGGAATACTCTCTCTGATTCACACTGCCTTTGAATAATGCTTTGGAGATGATGACTGGTCCGAGAGCTCGTATGAGTAAGTTTGTTACTGGTATGTCTGAGCTGGTAATCACGGAGTGTAGGACTGCTATGCAAATTCAGTAAATGGATATTTCCCGAATAATGACCCATGCCAAAAAGATTGAGATGAAAAACTTGAAGGAACTAGTGAGGGAAACTAAGAAGGATGAGACCTAGCAATTTGAGTACAGTCAGTACAGGTCAGATGGAGAGAGTCATTCACAATTTTAGAATTATTCGTTAGCCTCTGTACCATATCCTACCAGTGCCTCCATTTAAGAATAAGCAAGAGCAGCGGGGTAAGGAACCAGCCACCAGATCTCAGTGTAGCATTACTGGAGAACTTAGTTATCCAGCCTATAAAAGGTGTTATAAGAATCATCGAGGTGAGTGTTTGGTTGGCGAGGCGGGATATTTTGGATACAAAAATATAGACCATAAGGTGAAAAATTGCCCCTCAAATAGGCAGGGCAATAGGGATGCTTTCCCTCAGACTCAGTATAAAACAACAACAACCCATTTAGGCCACCCAACTCAGCAACAGGGTACATCATCTAGTGACAGTGGTGATCAGTATCAAAATTAATTTTATCCTCTATCTGGATTCTAAGAGCACTAGAGCTTCCCAGATGTGGTCACTGGAATGGTTCGTATCTTTTATGTTAAAGCTTATGTGTTGTTAGATATAGGGTCAAACCTTTTCATTGTAACCTTACTTATTGTTGCGAATTTGGGTGTTAGTCCTGAGAGCCTTTTTGAGCCTTTCTCAATGTCACGGCTTGATTTAAGAGCCATAATGGCACCTACTTTACTCCACCAGTAGGTATGCAAAATTGTAGCCTAAATCTATAAGCAATGGGCTAATTTGGAGGAAAAGGGCATAAAATCCAAAAAAATGCTAGTAAAGACTTACAACAATAATTAAAGTAATAATAATAGTCTAAAAGTTAGATAAGATAAAAGTAACATCCCACGACTAAGTAGTGTCGGTACAAGAGCCACTAGAGAAAGGTAACATAAGTATTGTAATAGTCAATATACATCACTCTCGAATAGAAAAAGACTAGACATAAACAGCAGAAGGAAAAAGGGCAACTTCGACTCTGAGAGTTAACCCTATCTCCGAACCCAACTCAGTACGATCTCGACGATGGTGGCCACTAGTACTCAGATCTGCGCCAAAAAGAAACAGAAGTGTAGTAAGAGTCCCAAATCCATGAGTACTCAGTAGGCATCATCGACCGACTAAGCTAAATCATAATATAAGTACAATAAATATGCATAATAGAGAAGCTAAGTAAAGGTATAAAGGAAAGACGAGAATAGAGCTCCAAATAATGTAAATAGATAAATGAATAATCTAAAATAATAACTCAAAGAACACATAACTATCACTAAAAAACTATCCCTTATAAGCTAGTAAGTACAGAAAAACAAATAACCCAATGTGGGCCTCCATAAACCCGGAGGGTGCAATCAAAGATAACAAGTAACTGATATTATACTAAATAACCACATATCAAGCCATAACCAAGAATCCTTCCATACCATAAAGATCCAATTCCATAACTGCAATTAACAACCCCTCATGTCATACTTGAATCGAAACTCCCATAATCAAATGTCGAACTTTAATTAGCACTTATATCATAAATAATGCCGAAACTGAATTGGTTTTAAGATCATAAATCATTGAACATGAACCGAAACTAGTATTAACTCCCAAGTACCCAACTAGGATAAGTACCATGTAACCAACCTCTTTAAGTTACCAAAAATAATATAAAGGATATAATACATATACTAAGTTACAAGGAGCTAATATTAGTCTTCAACTAAGGTGGGTCGGAGGGCCAACTTCTAATCCTTGAAATTCCTTTTAAGGAAAATTCTACCCCAGACTAGTCTAAAGCATCTAAATCCACTTCTAGATAATAAATGAGTCATATTAAAGTCTTAAGATAGCAGTTCTACCCCCAAACAAGAGTAACTAAGTCAATTATGCCTAAGGTATAGTTACTTAATAGGCTAAAAGTCCTAAATTATATTCATTACACCTCCAAGACCTAATTCCCGACCCATATCTAACATATTACAATAAATATACTAAGATTTATATCAATCAATAAGAAAGGTAAACCTAGCCTACCTCAACGTAGAAGAATTACAAATGAAATTCGCTAAATCAATGAATTTCCCATTTGAAGAGTTTTGTAAGATGCCACGCTATCAAAATCACAATCTACTCATTAATACAAGAACAATGATACCATGTTGCACCTTTGTACTTCGGATCCAAAATTACATAAAAATCCCATATAGGGCCTACTTACGGAATCATACTTTTGAAACTACCAACGTGTCCCGCTATGCTCAAGTAATATTTACCCTCAAGAATGGGAAATTCCAAGCTCAAATGGTGCTACAAAAAACCCACCAATATTCTAGGGATTTTGAGAATTAGTAGGAGAATTAGCCAGGGATATAATAAAAAACTTAACAAAAGTTCTATTAGGCGGTGTCTCCACTTAACCTTCACCACTAGAATCTCTCTAGAGTGAAACCGCTTGGCATCCCTGGCTAATATGAGCAAAAGCACCTCTACGAAGTTAAACCAATTATTCAACTGAAATTAGCCCCATTTGAGCACATGAGACGCATTTGGAATGTATCAATGCAACATAGAAACATGGAAAATCGAATGAAAAGTAGCAAAATCTATAAGCAAGGTTAACTCATAAGCCACCTCTTCAACCACGTAAAGGATCTCAAAGGCCCAACGTATCTGGGGTTAAGCTTGTCTTTTCTCTCAAACCACATCACAACCTTCATGGTCAATACTTGAAGAAATACCCAACCACTAACTCCATATCCTAAGGCATAAAGTATGCAATCTGCATATGTATTCTGCCTACTCTGAGCTACCCTCAACCTATCCTAAATTAGCCTGACTCTATCCATCGCTCCTAAGCAGGTTAGTACCATAAGGTCTAGTCAGGAGGTCTCCAACCAACCAATCAGAGAAAGATATCTTCTACCATATAAAACATCAAATGGCTCCATCTCAATACTTGAATGGTAGTTATTATTACACGAGAACTCCGCCAAAGCTTAGTGCTACTTCTACTGACCTCCAAAATCCATCACACAAGCTCAGAGCATATTCTCAAAAACTTGTATAATTTTCTCTGACTGCTCATCAGTCCGAGGGTAAAAGGTTGCGTAAGATCCACCTGAGTACCCAACTTCTCTTAAAAATCTATCCAAAAGCTAGAAGTGAACATTGAGCCCCGATCAAAAATGATAGATATAGGCACACCATACAAACATACAATCTTCGAACATAGATTTAGGATAACCTCTCGGTACTGAAAGATATCTGAATAGAAATAAAATATGCCAATTTGGTCAATTGATCTACAATGAACCAAATACCATTAGAACCATGGGAAGTATGAGGCAAACAACTAATGATGTATATGGTAATCTACTCCCACTTCTACTCGGGAATAGGCAATCTTCGGATCAAGCAGACAACATAGGCAATGAGCTATAAAGTTTGTTGCATATCTTTTTATACCACTCCACCAATAATGTAGCCTCAAATCTATATACATCTTAGTTGTACTAAGGTGAATAGAATATCTGTAGTTGTGACCCTCCCATAAAATCAATTGAATCAAGTCTCCAATCCTCAAAATAAAAATATGTCCATTGAATTATAGAATACCCTCAGAATCAATGGTAGCCCTCTTAGACTCAATACCTGATCATGGATGATGTAAAGTCTTATATCCTAAAATAAGTGACTTCAAATCGGCTCAAATAAAGTAGACCTCGCCTCAACACTGGCAAGAATCCCCCATACTCACCACCTTTAGGCTCAAGTCATCTGCTAACAAGTTTGGCTTTCTTAGATGATATAAAATAGTGATGTCATAATCCTCAAGCAACTCCATCCATCTACGTTAAATAGAATTAATCTCTTTCTAGGTCATACGATGATGAAGGCTATGATGATGTCTGAAAATCAATGCATTCCATTAAAATAATGCCTTTATATCTTGAGTGCAAAAACTATTGCTTCCAACTCCAAATCATTAGTGGGGTAGTTATGCTCATGCACCTTTATCTGGCTTGATGCATAAGTAATATTTGGCCCTACAGCATTAACAAACAACCTAAACCAACACCAAAAGCATCACACTGTATGGTGAATCCCTCACCCTCAACAGGAAAAGCCAATATAGGATCTAAAGAAAGAAATTTCATGATCTTTTCAAAGCTCGACACACACTCCTCGAACCACTAAAAAGGAACCTCTTTCAGATTCAATCTGATGATTGGTGTTGCAATTGTAGCAAAACCCTAAATGAACCTCCTTTAGTAACTATCCAAACCAATGAAGCTACGAACCATAGATGAAGATATAGGCCTATCCCAATCACAAATCTCCTCAATCTTCACTGGATCCACCATAATCCCATCCTTAGACACCATATATCCTATAAATATCATGGACTCAAGCCAGAACTCACACTTAAATAATTTGACAAAAAGCCTATTATCTCTCATCAAAGTCTAAAGTGTAATCCTTAAATGTGGAATATGCTTCTCTCAACTCCTCAAATTCACAAGGATGTTATGGATGAACAAAATCATGAACAAATCCAAATAAGGCCTAAACACGTGGTTCATCAAATCCATGAACATAGTTGGAGAATTGGACAGCCAAAAGACATCAGCAAGAATAAATAATGGACATAACAGGTCCTAAAAGCTATCTTTGGGATATCCTCATCCTAAATCCTTAATTAATGGTAATTGGACCTCAAGTCAATCTGAGAACGTCGTTGCTCCCTGAAGTTGGTTGAATAAATTATCAATGTGAGGCATAGGATATCGGTTCTTCACCATCACCTTATTATACTCCCTGTAGTTAATGCACATACGCAAAGAACTATCCTTTTTCTTTACGAATAAAAAAAAAGCATCCCAAAGAGACATAATCGGTCTAATAAAACCCAACCCATAAGGTCCTGAAGCTAAGAATTTAGCTCCTTGTGTGCCACAGAAATAGGTCTAGTGCTCGGCTTAAGATAAAAAACAAATTCAATATCACACTCAGGAGGATGTCCAAGTAGATCCTTACGAAAAATAACAAAAAACTCACCGGCTATAAAAACAAAGTCAAGTGAGGGACTCTCTATACTAACATCACGAATATAAGCGTGATAAGAAATGCAACCCCTCGAAATAAGCCTCTTAGCACAAATATAAGAAACAATCTCCATCGCTTGTGGCTAATAGAACCTTGTTATACAACCAGTGGTAAGTCGGACGTGGATAAGATAAAAGTTTTGGCTAAATAATCCAAGACCACATGATAGTGGGATATCTAGTCGATGCCCAGAATGATATCAAAATCTATCATGTCAAATATAATAAGAGTAGCCTAAGTATCAAACCCTTAAAAAATCTCAACACATGATCTATAAACCTGATCCATTGCTTAAGAATCACCCACAAGATGAGATACACATAATAGCACAGATAAGGAATCCCAAGATAACTCAAATTTTAGGGCATAATAAGTAGATACATAAGAATACATGGATCTCAGATCAAATAAAGCAAAAGATGGAAGATGGCTCATTAAAATTGTACGTGTAATAACAGCTTCTAAGTCTCTACCTTGGGCCTAGCAGGAATGACATGCAACTTACCATACACGCTACCAGGCTAGACTCCTGACCGATTACCTATCTAAACTGCCTGAGGACCTCCACGAGTACCTTAGGGACCACCCCAATAACCATGTATACCAACTTTAGATGGGGGTGGGATTTCCCTATTGGTGTAACACTCTAAGATAAAGAAATTATCATTCCACGACTAGGGTACTATCTCAGGAAATAGCCAAAGGCCCTGCAACCATAATAAGCCTATGATATTATACTAAACCCATAAAATTTGGCTGAATCAGAATAACCACTAGGGATAGAATAACAAAATATGAACCCCTTAGAGTTTGACCACTACTACAGCTAGGATGACCACTATAACTAGACTGGCCTTCATCGGTGATCTAAAGAGTACCATAAATGGGCCTACTAGACAGACCTTAGTGCTAATAAGGTTGATGTAAGGGTACCTACCATTAGAACCATTACCTCTAAATCATGAGCCATTATGACTCTCACTGAATCTACCCTGATATCTCAGCTATATACCTGTAACACCCCATACTTTTACCTACTTAAATTCATCAAAAAAATATTAAAAACTTGCTTTAAAGATGAATACACTTTTATACATATGGAATTTTAAATATTTTGAATTTTCATTATGTGGGAAATTGAATAAGCTTTCCATTGATATAAAACTTGCCCAAATACAACACTCGGCCGAAGAGTTATGGCCATTTTAGTAAGACAGTGTACCATATGAGCCATCAACACATCGCAGAGCCAGCCAAAATGGCAATTGTCAAAATCCAATGAGCCTCCGTGATATTGGAGCTTTGCACTAAGGCTCAATTTCAGAATTGTCCTTTTCCAAGGTTCCGATGTGATACCACCAAGTCGCGGTAAGCTTCCAGGTCATGTCCAAGGTGGCAATGCGATTGTACCGCATTGTGCCACCATGCAATTTCCCTGTCATTATTTTCCAGTGGCCTAGCGCGATAGTGGCGCGTCGCGCCAGGGGTCCAGATTGAGAAAAATTCACATAAAATTAAAGTTGTGCCCAGGGTTAAAACAGTCTTTTACCATGATTTTATTCTGCCCAAATATGGGATTTAAGCCCTAAAAACATTTAAAACCTTCATTATTCAGTTTTCCCCCAAAATCAAAAAGTATTTTCTCTCTCAAGAAAACAAACCCTAGCTCTCAAGAATCAAGGTCAATCCTAAGAATTTCTCCAAGAACTCATCAAATTAAGGTATCTTAGATGTTCATCCATGGATCTTTACCTTCCATGGAGCCCAAGAATCTTTTTTCAAAATACAAGTTTGGATTTCATGAATTCGATGTTTGAATTTGATTGTATCCATGTTCATGATGTTGTTTGGGTTTTAATCCATGATTTAGATTACAAGATCTAAGAATTGATCCTAGTTTGTGTTGAAATACATGATATTCATGATAAACCCTTCAATTTGCAAGTTGATTGTTGTAAGCATGTTAACCCTAAGTGTTTATGATTCAATAAACCAAGTATGTTTCCCTTGTGTTTGATAAACTGTCTATGATAATGAAATAATTCCATTATAGCATGCTAGCATGTATTTCCCATTCATGTACAAGTTAATGCATTACAAGTGTTTGATAGAATGTCTCTATGAATGAATTAAGACCAAGTGAACATTGTTATGTTATTCAAGATTATGCTTTGCTTTACTTTTCACGCTATCGAGTCCTGTGGGTATTTAATACATGATAATCTAGCTGTTTACCTAGATCCAGTGTCAGTTACAGAATAGTATTAGTCATGTCACGATCATTAGTATTCTCAGTCCATTTTATAACTCAGTCGGTTATAGAACTTAGGAAGACACAGTAATCTTAGTATCAGTCCAGTCCAGTTTAGCATACTCAGTTCAGCGTCTTTCAGTTGGGAGAAGGATTTAGCACCGAGCGAGTCTAGGAATGGGGGCACACCCGTTAGCTAGGACTGGGTCCCTAAAAGCAATCCCTAAGTTCCAAAACTACATAGCCAGCGTAGGTTATGAGATGTCACCCATTAGATAGGACTGACATACTCAGGGATCACTCGCTAGATTAGGACTGATCTCAGGGGTCACCCGTTAGTTAGGACTGACTCCACAACAGTTGTTAGTACTCGTGGCACGGTTCAAACACTCTTCCAATTGGAGTTACAAATGGAACCCCTATTAGTTTAGATTAGGGTATGTCAGTTAGATGATTATCTCCCACAGTTTTAGTCTTCAAAATAGAACTTAATTTAGTTCTATAGAATCAGGACTGTCAGATACAGTCACTCCATTATCAGTAATTTAGATTATCAATGATCTTAGATTATTAGTATATTTAGTTATCGGTTATCAGATTCAATTCCAGTATACTCAGTTAGAGTATGCACAGTATGTTCAATAGTTACAGATCCTCCATGTATGCTAATCCAGCTCTTGCATATCATTTAGTTAGTTATTAGTCATGCATTCAGCCTTACCTCATTTAGCATACCAGTACATTCTCACGTACTGATCGCATATGCATTTCTTGCGCTATGATGTTTTATATCATAGGTTCGGATGCTCAGTATCCTGACCGCACTTAGCCAGATTCAGCCAGCAATAGGAGATTTAGCAGTGAGTCCTCATCTATCAAGGATATGCTTTTTATTTTAGTATTTTAGTTTAGCAGTAGCTCAGTAGTCGGAGTTAGTTGGGGGCTTGTCCTATCAACTTCACTTCTCAGACAGATTCAGTTAGAGGCTTTTTAGACTAGACATTCAGATAGTATTCAGATTTACAGATTTTATATTTTATCAGTATTTTAGATGTTTTGAACCTTATGGCATTTCAGCCTATTTTTTTGTTTTAATTACAGTATTATTATTCAGTACTCACAATAGATATTAGTCATGGGTTAGCTTGTGGTCCTTCAAGATCGTAAGCATCATGTGATGACTAGGAGGTAGTCTCTGGTCGTTACAATACCGATGCACCCTTGGGCGCCATAATGCATCTTCTCCATAACCTAAGCATAATTAAAAACCCTAACAAAAGATTTACCTGTAGAAACCAAACTCTATATAGATATACGAGAAGAAGTCTCAACCCTCGAACAAAGCGTTGAACCCGCTCATACTCAGTAGTAAGAATATATGAGGCATGACTATCTAACTCATAAAATCAAGCCTCATACTCAACAATAGTCATAGAGACATTCTCTAACCTCTAGAATTGATACCTCAAACAATCTATAAGACTACAAGGCATATACTACCCCAAGAAGACCTTAGAGCAGCGTCCATGTCATAGAGGGAGATCTAACTGGCTTGGAATAAAGATGAACTCTCCACAAATGTCGAGCTATCAAATATAACTAAAAAATAGTGTAATCCACACCAAGATTTTCAACTGAGCCTAAATTACAAATCATATTCTCACAAGCAATTAAGAACTCATAAGCATCCTCGCTTGGTGCACCAGAAAACCTAGCTAATATCAAGAATCTACCCAGCATCTTCTACTCCTCAACAAATATAACAGGATGGGCAACCACTAGCTGAGTAACTACCAGTATAAGAGGGATCTCAATTTTGGGAGTCACATCCATAGATTGCACCCTCACCTCAATACAACTTCGATTTGAAGACTGCGCACATCAGATAGTGCACCACCAACCAATCACAAAGATGAACCAATACATCCCTGAGCAATATGAAAAAATAAACCCTAGTGGAGCATGGGATGATCCTTGGCTCACCACTGGCTGAGGAGTAGGAATCTCTAGCTCGAGAGTATGAATAGGGTATGGGGAAGATCCCCTATCCTGGTACCTAGATGGGGCTACATCTATAGGTTTTCCTTAACCACTAGGTAATCTACAAACTTTGACAAAAACCCTAGTAGCAGACTCGAGGTCCTCATATTATGTAGTGGTATCACACGTCCTAAGCATCTGCGAAAGAGTGAAATCAAAGGAATCCTTAGAAACCAACTCGTATTCTTAGCATGAAATGATTGAAAGAAGTAAAGATCTCTTAAGAATGTCCTATATCCTCCCAAAAATAAGAAATGGATGTCATTGTTCTAATTTGTAGTACTCTATTAGACACTTGCTCTTGTACAAACAATACTAGTAAACCTAGCTCTGATACTGATTTGTCACGATATGATTTATGAGTCACGATGCACCTACTTTACTATATTTGTAGATAAGGCAAACCATAGCCCGAAGCTATAAGAAATGGGCTATTTTGGTGAAAAAGTACACAAAATCAAAAAAGTTGCAAGTAAATACTTACAACATAATTAAAGTAATAATAATAGTTTGAAACATAGATAAGATAAAAGTAACATCCCATGACCAAATAGTGTCAGTACAAGAGTCATTAGCAAAATGAAACATAAATATTGTAATAGTCAATATACGTTAGTCTTGAATAGTGAAAGACTAGACATAAATAGTAGAAGAAAAAAGGGCAACTATGACTCCGATAGCTCAACCTATCTATGAACACAAATCAGCATGATCTTGGCATCAATGGTGGTTTCTTGTACTTGAATATACACCAAAAAAGTACAAAAGTGTAGTATAAGTACCAAAGCCAGGAGTACTCAGTAGGCATCATCAACCAACTAAGCTAAATCATAATATAAGTACAATAAATATGCAAGATAGATAAGATAAGTAAAGGTGGAAGGGCGAACCTTGAATAATGCTCCAATTACAGTAAATAGATAAATAAATAATCTGGAATAATAACACAAAGAACGTATAACTATCACTACAACACTAGCCTCCATAAGCAAGTGAGTGCGGAAAAGTAAATCACCCAATGTAGGCCCCTATAAGCCCAGAGGATGCAATCAAAGATAACAAGTAACCGAAATTATACAGAATAAATGCATCTCAAGCCATAACCAAGAATCCTCCTATACCATAAACCTCAGATTTGAACAAATTCAACCGCCATAAATGATCCCTCATGCCATACTTGAACCAAAACTCATATAATAAAAAGCTGCACTTGCATCGAAACTTATATTATGAATAATGCCAAAATCAAATTAGTCTAAAGATAATCAATCGATGGACATGAATCAGAACTAGTATAGACTCCCAAGTACCCAACTATCATAAGTACCATGTAACCAACCTCTTTAAGTCACCAAATAGACAATTTAAAGGATACAATACACTTATAAAGTTACAAAGAGCTAATATTAGTCTTCACCTAAAGTGGGCAAGAGGATCCACTTCTAATCCTCGAAATCTGTTATAAGAAAAATTCTACTCTAGACTAGGATAAGGCATCTAAATCCACTTCTAGATAATAAATATGTCAAACTAAGTCTTAAGATAGTAGTTCTACCCTAAACAAGGATAACTAAGTCAATTATGCTTAAGTTATGGTATTTTAATAGGCTAAAAGCCCCATTTTTATGTGCATTACACCTCCAAGACCTAATTCCCCACCCATATCTAACACATTATCATAAATATGCTTCAATTAAGCTCAATCTACAAGAAAGCTAAACCTAGCCTACTGATGAGTGGTGAATATACCACTCATGTACATCAAATATTCATGCATATTACTATGATTTGAAGCTATATATGAGATAACTATGTTGGTTAAATGCACAAATCTCCACATTTTGCAAGTATATAGGTGATGATGAAAGAAAGATGTGGATTTAATCTAAAAAGGAATCAAAAAGAGAAGGAAAGTGCCCAACTGAATACCCTGCACGTAATCTAACTCAGTTACTGTAATCGCGGTCTGAGTGCCGCGATCGCGACCAGTCTAGTTTTGTCATCCTTCGCGACCGTGAGGATCTGACCATGATTGTGGTAGCTGTGATCACGGATAAGTTGGTGCGATCGTGGATTAGCAAGATTTGCCCAGGGGCCATTATGTCATTTGACTAAGCAGACCCCAAATCCTTTATAAAGCTAAAACCTTTGCCTATTAGAGATATCACACTTTGGAAAATTGAATATTGGTAATTTTGTAACCCTACTGATTGGGGAAACTTTTGTGTTTGAATTTTCAATTGGATTTTTTTGAAATTCAGGTGTAAATTGAAGAATCTTTTCATTCTCTATTATCATGGATGTTTTGAATGAACCGTATGGTATATTTCTTTCACTTTACTTCAGGAGTAGCTAAACTTTCCTTATCTTAGAATTATATTGAACTAAGGTGCAATTATGTGTGGGATGTGATGTATTTATGTAAATTCTAATTTATTGATGATGGCTTTCACTATTGCTTGTTTGATTAGTTAGGGTTTGTTGGTGAAAACCACAAATTCTTAAAAGCTCACATCATTCTTGAAAGAGGGATATGGGTGAATTTTTGGAACCCATATCATCCTTGAAAATAGATATGGATGACAAAGTAATAGTGGACAATAATGGATATAGTTTGCTATGTTTTATCTATCTTAGAAATAAGGATGAATAGTGAGTTAGATATGTCTTGGGCATCTTCCTAGAAATAGGGATGCCTAATTAAAGTATTAGGTGGTTTTAATTAACACACTCGTTAGGTACTCAAAAGAGTCAATGAGTAATATTTTTGAGGATTTTTTGACAATCTATCCTCAAGGACCTTTAACCTAGCCTACCCCATTGTTAATGACTAGAATTTGCACCAAATCCTCAATCGCTCATACATAACTTGCCTTTAGGGAGATAATCTCTCGATTCTTCTCATATTGAATTTTAAATCACAACTTTTGCCATTAGTTGTTAACTTAAAGAGACATTGATCAATCCTTATTCCACATCGACCCCTCATTTTAAATCATGTACTGTACTTTGTTTACATTACGGGTATCTTTTTAGTAACTAATAACGCCTATAGGACTAGAAAGCTAATTTTTCTCCTCATGGATTAAACCTCAACATAAGTTGAGATATTAACAGAGATCATCCTCTACCAATCTAAATATTGTAGGTGAGTGTTAATAAATATGGCTTTATTGCAAGAGAGTAAAATATAGTTTAACTTATACGGTGTTGGTTTTTACTTAGGGCATACCCATAGTGGTGTGTTTTTATTTTGGTTATTGTTTTTGTTTCCTTTTTAGGTGATCTCCATAGTATACATGGAACCATAAGTGACAATGCAACTTATTCCAGGTCTTTCGATGGCCCTCTCTATGATGTCGAGAAACTCAATGGTGTTGGATGTACAAGTGCCATCCATATCCCACCTACACATAGGAATGGGATCTTTCATATTACAAGCATAATGTTGCATATGCTCTAAATGAAGGGACTTTTTGGTGGGAAAGCTTATAAGGACCCCTACTTACATTTGAAGAACTTCATAGAAGCATGTTCACCCTTTGATATTGCACACATAACCCAAGAGTTCATCCAATTGTGCCTCTTCCAATTCTATCTAACAAAAGAGGCAGTATTGTGGCTTTGATCTCTCCCGGTCGAGTCAACTACTTCATGGTATGAACTTACCATTGCCTTACTTCACCAGTATTTGCCACCATCAAAAATTCTCTAATTGCGTGATGAAATCGCCAACTTTAGGCTGTAGAATGGAGAACCCTTATACGAGGTGTGGGAAAGATTCAATGCAAAAATCATGCAATATTCCAACCATAAGGTCATGGAGAATATGCTTCTCTAAATCTTCTACCATGCTCTAGATCCACTTAACAAAACCGTCGTAGACAATGCATTGGGAGGCTCTCTTCTGAAGTTTAATTATCATGCTACTACAAATTTGCTGGAGGAATTTTCAAGCAAAATTAGGGGTGGCATACCCGTGGTGCCAAGGTACCAAAAGAGTTTCCCACTACCTCCTTTATTGACAAGGAACAAAGGAGGAGAGATTGAGAGAAAGAGAGGAAAACATGGAAAAAATAACTCAATTAGAGTAGCTAACAAAACATATGATGGGTACACCCACAAAAACGGTGAATGACATGGCATCCAAGGCCTATGATGATGAAGAGACCAAGAAGTTTGATGATACGGGACACTGTACGAACACATAAACCAGCCAAGAACAACAAGACAAAGCCGATAACAAGACTCAAACAAGCTATGGCAGCAACACACAAAATCGAGACAAGATAACAAAAATGCAATAATGTAAAGATAGATAGCTTAATATACGAGATTACAAAAATTAGGAACCAAACCGTGTACCGAACGATAATACCCCTAAGACATGTAATAACAACACCAAGCTCTTACGGTGATCGCTAAGGAAATCAACTCCTCTTACAACCACCGTTTCCAAGCAATAATAAATAATAGCTTTTCCAAGCCCTATACAACTTGAAACACTCCCAATGGAGTTCAAGAATATGTCTCTTAAGTATTCATTATCAAAAACTAAAGAGCAAATGACCTAATACAAGACTATATATTGACTAGCTTATTACATAACAAAAATAACCAAAATACCCTTAATGAAAGGGGTGGCCACGAAGTGTCTTTCCAACAAGTGTAATACTTAAAATACAATTAATAAAGGGTGATTCTTCAATGCTTCACAACCATGGTTTCATGCTTCAACACTTGTGGTCTAGGGTTGACATCAAAGGTAAGCCCCCACACAATCTTCCTCACACGGGTTTGTTTTATGTCATGCTCAAAACTGGTCCTCCATGCATGTTCTTGTGTCCTCGAGGTTACCAAGTCTTGAGTATTTATGCTTTGGAATCCAATTATATCTTCAAAATCGTAGATGGTCATTTGACTCGTATCATTCTCCCCTCTTGAAAATGATTTAACCTCGAATCCATACCTTGCAAAACTAAAAAAAGGACAAACAAGCACAACTCTCATGGCATAAGGGTTAAGGTTAGTACAACAAATAACATCATCATGCCAAGGTGGTACATACTTGAGATATAACCATGAATCATTTGTCTTAATCATGAAAAGTTTAGTAAGAATGCTACAAAGGAAATGGCTATGACTAGTATCATGAGATAAAAGAAACTACAAAGGTCTTAATGGTATCACTGAGCCCAGAAGGTAAGGCTACCCTTTTCTTAGGAACCATAAAGCACAATTCTTTCATTATCTCTTCAAGTGGCCTCATCAAACATGGTGCAACTATTTATCTAAAAGTCCACTAATACCACATACCATGTCGATCATCTTAGGGTAGTATTGCAAACCCTTAAGGATAAGAGATTGTATGCAAAATTCTCTAAGTGTTAGTTATGGTTAAATGTTATGATCTATCTGGGTCATGTTGTTTATAGTGAAGGGAACATAGTGGATCCACAAAAGTTAAAGCAGTTAAGAAGTGACCAAGACCTACGACTCCAACCGACATTTAAAATTTTTTGGGTTTAGCCAGGTATTATAGGAGGTTTGTAGAAATTTTCTCTTCTATTGCTACCCCATTGACTAAGTTGACTCAGAAAAAGGTAAATTTCATATGGTTGGATGCTTGTGAGGGTATTTTTAAAAGTTGAAGGATAAGTTGACTTCGGCACCGATTTTGAATCTACCTGAGGGTACCGAGGGTTTTGTTGTTTATTGTGATGCGTCCGTAGGACTGGGCTCTATTGATGCAGCATGGTAAGGTTGTGGCCTATACTTTTAGACAGTTAAAATTTCATAAGAAGAATTACCCGATGTATGACTTAGAATTAATGGTTGTGGTCTTTGCTCTAAAGATTTGGCGTCATTACTTGTATGGGGTTCATGTTGACATCTATTCAGATCATAAGAGCTTTTAATATGTGTTTACCTAGAAGGAGTTAAATCTTAAGCAAAAAAGGTGCCTTGAGTTTCTCAAAGACTATGACATGAGTCTCCATTATCATCCAGGTAAAGCTAATGTGGTTGTTGATAATCTAAGCAAGTTATCTAAGGGAAGATTATCTCAAGTAGATGAGGAAAAGTGAGAATTAGTAAAGGATATTCACTGGTTATCTAATATTAGAGTTCGTCTCTTAGACTCTGAGGATGGAGGTGTGATGGTACGAGAGGTGGTGAAGTCATCTCTTGGTGTTGAGGTGAAAAAGAAATAGGTTTTGGATCCTATCTTGATACGGATTAAGGGTGATATGGGCCAGCAGAAAGTGATGGTTTTTAGATTGGTGGGGATATTATCTTAAGATACCAAGAAAGGTTTTGTTCTCGATGTTGATGGGCTATGAGAGAGGATCTTAGTTGAGGCTCATGAATCGAGGTACACTGTCATCCTGGTTCATTGAAAATGTACCACAATTTGAAAGAGATTTATTGGTGGAATAACATGAAGAAGGATGTGGCCAATTTGAGCCCAAGTGTATGGTTTGTCAACAAATGAAAATGGAGCACTTGAGGCATGATGGTTGGTCGCAAGAGATTGAGTTTCCTGTGTGGAAATGGGAAGTGATTAATATGAATTTTGTTATCGATATTGCGGGGTCTCGCCATCAGTTTGATTCGATTTGGGTCATTGTGGATAGGATGATCAAGTCCGCGCAGTTTCTACCAGTGAAGACTAGTTTTTTGGCCGATAATTATGCTAAGCTCTTTATTTAGGAAATCATGAAGTTGCATGGTGCTCCAGTTTCCATCATATCTGATTAGGGTACTCAATTCTCATCACACTTTTGGCATTCTTTCCAGAGATATTTAGGGACTGAAGTGAACCTTAGCACCGTTTTCCACCCTCAGACGGATGGACTATAAGAGAAGACTATTCAGACTTTGGAAGATATTCTAATGTCTTGTATGCTTGACTTTAGTGATATTTGGGTTGATCATTTGCCTCTCATAGAGTTTGCCTATAATAATAGCTATCACTGTAGTATTATGATGGCTCCTTTCGAGGCTCTTTATGGTAGGACGTGTAGGTCTCCTATTTGGTGGTTTGAGGTTGGCCATAATAGGTTGTATGGTCCTGACATAGTTCACCAAGCTATGAAGAAGGTGAAGGTGATTCGAGATAGACTTAAGACCGCCCTGAGTCTCCAAAGGTCCTATGCAAATGTAAGGCGAAAGTACTTGGAGTTTGATGTGGATGATTTGGTGTTCTTGAAGGTGTCTCGCATGAAGGGAGTGATGCAGTTCGAAAGAAAGGGAAAGCTCAGTCCCCATTATGTTGGTCTATATCGTATTTTGAGATGAGTGGGCAGTGTGGCTTATGAGTTGGATTTGCCTTTGAGCTTGGGTTCCTTCATCCAGTTTTTCATGTTTCAATGTTAAAGAAGTGTGTGGGTGATCCTTCCTTAGTCATTCCTCTGGAGAGTTTTGGTGTTTCAAATTTTTTATCTTATGAGAAAGTCCCGATAGATATTTTACATAGACAGGTTCGTCATTTAAGGACTAAGGATGTAGCTTTGATAAAGGTTCTATGGAGGAACCAAAAGTTTGAAGAAGCTACTTGGGAAACTGAAGAGGACATGAAGTCCAAGTATCCCTTCTTGTTTCTTGTTTTGGATAATCATGCTTGAGGTATGTGTATTCCTTAACATCTTTGTTTTCTGTCTTTGTTAAAGGTAAGTATGGTTGTACTCTGTGTTAAATTATGCTAATGGATGTTTTGACCCATCATTTTAGGATAAATGATCTTAAGGGGGTACCCATCATTTGAGGACGAATGATCCTAAAGGGGGGGAGAATGTGACACCCTAGGCATTGGCCACTGAAAAATTCTTAGTTTTGAACTCACTATCCTGACTACGACTCATCCTACGAGTGGTAGGGTGTCTTGATGGGTCGTCAAACCCAAATTGTAGGGTGTCCAGCGAGTTTTGCCTGAGTTACTACCTTGTGACGACTTAAAGTTACTAGTCGTAGATACTCATTACAAGTCATATAGCCCCCTCCCATAACCAAACCAGTATGATGCCCAAAGTGTTCTACCTTGAGTATGACTAGACTCAATAAGTCATAATGACTCTATACGAGTCATAAATTAGTATGTACACAAAAGTTTTTGTCTTGATTACGACCTAGACCCTATGAGTCATAGTGAGTCCTTACGAGTCATATAGTGACCCGTAGTCACTAGCGATAATTTTTTAGCTTTTAAAGTAAGGACGTCTTGGACATTTATCTTTCTCACTAAACATAACTCATGACTTTAAAACCTTATTAGGACCCTATTCCTATCCATAACACACCAAAATAACTTTTCTCTTCTCACAAATTCTCTTAAGCAAGAGCATTAGGGTTTTCTCAAGCTTTATTGTCTAGAGCTTTCAAGGGCAAATTCCCTCCAAAATTGTAATCCTTTCAGGAATGTCGCTCTTTACCCATAACTTATTTTGTTAAAATCATGTGCTTAAATGGTTACTCATGTGGTTTCATTGTGGGTTTTTAGATATGGGTTGAAGGTTTTGAATAATAATTGTTTATGTGATGTTTTGTATTTACATATGTGTTGTTTATGCTTTAAATAGTGGTTTTGAAATCAATAGATTCATGGGTGTGTGAATTGAATGGGGAATATGGTTTTTCCCAAGTTTGATGAGTTAATGATTTGAAACTTGCAAAAACCTTAACCCAATTTTGTGAAATTGGCCTTGAACATCAGAATATGCATATTGACAAGTATTTTGAAACCTTGCACAGTATAAAAGAGTAAAGGAACCTGAATTGACTTTTAAAAGGGCTTTGATGGCCATGGATTGAATTTGAATTGAAAACATCGGAGTCCTATTGGCCGAGGGGTTAAAGTCCCACTTGGCTAGATAATTTGGTTCCTATTTGGGACTTTAGATTCTTGTCAGCTAATTGGGTTAAGTCCCACTTGGCTACATAGTTTGGTTCTTACGTGGAACTTTGGATCTCATTGGCTAATTGGGTTAGAGTCCCATTGGAAAATTGATTGATTCGGCAAGGTGACATGTGCTTTCAAGCTATAGTCGGTATGACGATACCACTTGAAAGTGCCTTAATGAATGACCCCTTGTTTTATGATTGGGAATGTGTGAAAAGTGTTTTAATTGGGCCTTAATGGGGGTTGTGTAGCTATTTTGTGAAAGTGGAGGTCCTAAGGCGTTAGTACTAGAAATTACGATTGCCGACGTGGGGGTCTAAATGATCAGGTAGTTCGAGTACCCCATGTTATATGACTGAGTGCTTAAGTCACTTTGGCTATATGTCAGGAGGTTCGAGTCCCCCATAGTGCATATTTATACGTGATTATTCTCAAGTTTATGCAGCCACCGCACTAGGGCCCTTTCAGCTAGGGGAGAGCTGGATCCATATAGCCTGTGGGTACCTTATTATGACGGTTATGGTACACAGTCTAGGTTAATAATTTTAAAGTACATGCTAATCCTTGTACCCATCTCGATATTTGATATATATACATGCGTATATGCATGTGATCGTATGCATTGGATTTTGATGAATTTTGGAAGTATTGATCATGGCATTATTTTACCCCCTAACGTTGAGTTACATACTAGTGCTTAATCCCCACGTGATACAGGGACCGAAGACAATCCTACTTTTCCTGTGCAGCATTAGGTGGATCGGTTCTGTTCGTCTGTCGTTTGCGGTGAAGTGGTGAGCTTTCACTCTCCGAAAGACTTAATCATTCCATCAGTTTCCTTTCATGAATTAGAACTAAGGATTTCATATTAATATTATCATTTTCATTGTCATTGTCAGAGTCAGGGCATGTCTCGACATAGGTTGTTTTTATGGTATAGAGGCTTTGTGGATTATTGTGGACGATTTTGGTTGTTGACATTCGTAGACTTTTGAGTCACTGTTTACTCTATCTTGTTATATATTCAGAACTCATCCGCTGTCAAGTGTTTATGTGTGTTCTATATAGTTAAGCAAAGAGGGTGGTCCCTGGTCCTTGGCGGACTTGGGATGCACATCACGGCCAGGCCCTAGTTCAAGTCGTGACAGTATTTCAATTCCAACTGAAAAGATCACTTTGGACTATTTTATTAACTTTAATCTACTGAGTTGTCTGCTTGATTTTCTTTATAATCTTCTGTCTTTAATTCGTTTTGACTTCAAATCTCTTCATCTTCAAACCATTTTAACCCTACACATCAAATATAATATTAGGCACTACCTATAAAATTAATGCTCAAAAGAAAAAATAAAAACACTAATTATGAGGCAAATAATGACTAAAAATATATAATCTTGACCTAACATCACAAACACCCCTACAAGGAGTAAAAGTTTCACTTTTTCTTTAAAAATTAAGGATAATTACGTCCTTGTACCCATATATAACCTCCCCAAACCCATATTAATTTCAAAAGTCATCCATATCACTTAGAAAAATATTTTAGAAGCACTCATTCTTCTCTCAATTCTCAAGAAAACAAAAACAAGGGTTTCTCTTATAAATTCAACCTCCAAGGCTCCAAACTCAAACTTTCCTCTGGAAAATTTTCAAGACCAGGTACATATGTAGGGTTTCAGTAAGGGCTTTCTTTCGTCCTTTTTGCCTAAAATTATCGTTTTCTTTAACGAACTTCACAGTTATCAAATTAGGATTCAAACCCAATTTTTAGGACGTCAGATTTTATACTTCTTTATGATATTACTTCATTATTTAATTGTCTTCCTATTCGTATGATTTGAACCCAAGACTTACAATAGTCACTAGTGATTTGGAATATTTTGGTTCAATATGAAATGCATAATTTTAGCGGAATTTTACACTTATGGACATGATTGGACCTTATGGTCTCAGTTTTTGCAAAAATGTATATCCCATATGATTTCATCAAGATAGTAATAGAAGCATGCCTAGTTTTTATTATGTCAGAACTATAGTCATCAACTTAATTTAAAACTAGTTTGTAGCTTACTTTCATGATGAATTACCTATAGTATGAACAAACAGTATGCTTTTGCGAGCAGTATCTAGCACTGAGAGGGCAAGGGTTTAGCGTATCCTACTCCCAAAAACTACATGCCACCATAGCTTGTCTTAATGGGCTTGGATAAGTGATCACATAGCTATGCCCTTATACCCTGAAAAGGTAAATTAAGTCTTTTCAATGGGGCGTATACATCGGACTCCATGATTGATCACATGATTTCTGTTGGTTCAAAGAAACTCCCACAGTACATTGATTATAGAACTCTAAGTGTAACGACTTATTGAATTTATTAAATTATGCTTTCCCTACTTATGCTTATGATAACTTAATCTCCAGATTTATTCATAAAAGATGGTGAGTCGTTGTACAATGGTGAGTCGTTGTACACTTGTTATGCATGTTTTCACTTTATGATTAAGACATTTTGTTTCACTTGTTGCATCCACCTCCGTATACTCAGTACAATCTAAAAGTACTGACCACATACTTTTAGTGCTCTACATCTTTTTATGATGTATGTTCTAATGCTCGTCCCCAAAATCAAGATTAGTCACAATCATCTTTACTTACTCCTATAAATTGGTGAATCCTCATATTTTGAGGACCTAAATTATGATTTATTTAGTAGTTCTACTTATGTTTGGTTCAAACTTCAAGGTTTTCAGGTTAATGGGACATGTCCCAGTGGCTTTTCAATATGTTTAAAGACTTGTCTGAACTTAGTAGTTGTTTTCAATTATCATTATGATTCAGATGATTTTTCAGTTATTTATGACATTATTAGGATTTTTATTCTAATTCAGTTTTAAGCCTATGAATTTACAACTTCTGCTTATGGCTTGAAATTTTTAGAATATGCATTCAGTGTTGTGCTAGATATTATGGGTCTGCTTATAGTTTGAAATGCTTAGAATGTGCATTCAGTGTTGTGCCAGATACTACGAGTTAGCTCGAGCCACTTTCAGACTTAAGCGTCATGTAACGTCCGAGGGATAGGCTCGGATCATTATATAAGTCTAGAACATCTAAACAACCATTCGAATATTAAATAATACATAATCTATCTCTGAGTCATAAGTAAAGACAAATATAGATAGATGAGGTCAAAATCAGCCCCGAACCCTAAAGCACATCAGTATCTCAAAAATTCAGAATTTTTGCACAAAGATCATCCGCCACGTGTGGTACTAGAACTAGTATTTGCATCGAAAGGGTACAATATTAGTGATAACAGTCTACTTGTACTTAGTAGGTATCATAGGCCAACTGAACAAAGTAGAAAATAATTTAAGTAAAGAATATACTAAGAGCACACAACCTGCTAGCAGAAAAGTACCCAAATGGTAGTTCACACCGTCTCCAATAAGTGTTCTAATATATATATATATATATATATATATATATATATATATATATATATATATATATATATATAAGTATAGATAGAAGATAAGCATACGAAAAGTAACATGTAAAAACAACATGCGACGCAATGGAAAAAAAAAAAAGCAAAAAGGACAAGTATACACGCAATTATAGATAGAAGATAAGTACACAACAAGTAATATATAAAAATAACATATGATGTGCAAATGTGATGCAATGCAATGGATGATGACGTGAAAAGTTGAAAGTCATCACATGACTTTTTGTATACGCCTATCGAGCGTCAATGCTCCTAAAATAGGACCCAGGGGGTTTACAACTGATATACTATCTTAAACTTTCACCAATCACAGTCTCATGTCTCAATCTACCCGATCGGCACATCTCTCGATCTAGGTATTTTAACAGTGTCTCATTTTCTATCAAAAATAAATGTTCCTCAATGGTACGTATCTCATAAATGTGTATGTATGCAATGAGGATATAATTCTCACAATCAAATTAATATGTAGATATCCAATCTATTCAATACATATACAAGTGACCTCTAAAATCAACTCAATATGTTAATAATTATGATATCAGTACTAGTTGGGCACCATTGGAATAAACATGGTATCACATCATTAATATCATATCAACCTATAACTAGCACATTTCTATCATCATAAAGGCAAACAGTGCACAATGAGGCCATAATATCTATCCAAACCCCCACACGGGCATCACATTAAGAAATAAGATAGTCAAATGCACAAATAAAGTCAAAGATGTCAAATAAAGCACCCGCACGGACAACACCAAGTAACAGAACCCTCACAAGGGCATCATGTAAAATATATAATAACTCAAAAATCCTATTCCTGAAACGGCAAAATTAAACTAAAAAGTCTTTCAACACGGAGTCTTCCCCTTTCGAGCAGCCTTAGAATCAACTACAACATGTAAATATAGCATCTGTACGTTAAATGAAAGCTAATGATGCCCATTTTATGCATATTTAAGTGGGGTCCAAAATGAGTTCGAAAAATGAATTTGAAAATAAAAGAGCAAAACCTAAATTTTATTTTAGAAATATATTTTCCAAGGATAAAGGAATCTACAATTGAATATCCATATAAAAATGACTTAAAAACAAGGTCCAAATCAAAGAAAAATTATTTTTAAATTTTTTCAGAAAAATCCTAAAAATCCCATGTTAAAACAAAGATTAATGAGTATTTTGATGGATATAAATCGTTGTAAAGTAATGAATTTAAGGTTTGGAGCTTACCCAAGCTCAAATGGTGAAGAAAATTCTAAAAATCGCTTAAACTCGATCCGAAAATGGTAAAAATCTCGAAAAGAGATTTATATACAGCGATTTCCACATAAGCGGTTACCGATGAAGTGATACCAGGTCACTAAAACGGTTACTGCTAAAGTGCTCCTTGTCCGCTTAAGCGACTGCATCAGACTCCGAATATACCTTCGAGATTTGATCGAGACCTCATAGAAACAAATTCGATATGCTACTAGGCCAATTTTGATGTTTCGAATTTAATGACGACGTTGAAATTTCGAAAAGATCTTTTAAACTAATTAATCCCTAAGACTCCTTCAATGCATACTTCGCTAGTTTTTCAAACGGGGGTCAAAATATAAATTAAATGCTCCGAACCCGAACCAACCCCGTTACTAACCCAAATTCAACATTTCGAACCTAATGAAACTGTCCAAATTACCATTCAACTAACAACAAATATTGACCGGAGTCAACTACATGACTTTTAAAGCGTCTAAAAATCACACACATTCTCCCAAACTATTTTGATTGCATCAAAAATCATGTCGATCATCTCCACACTCTAAAATCAATATATAACAATTATGGAGAAGAGCAAAATAGTAAAATTACATCACAAGCAAGATTTCACAAAAATCAGGTCATTACAAATTTAGAGGTCGATTAGGACTTGATTTTTAATGAAATTTCGTATCTAAGATCCTTAAGTTATGAACAAATCAATTTTGGTATCAAACTTTGATTTATCGTTTATTTCATCGTTTAAAATTGCGCATGAACATAAAAATTGAGGTATTTCCGCATAAGGTTAAGAAATCATATTTTGACAATTTAAGGGTCAATTTGAAATTCATTTTGGACGAAATTTCAAATTTGAATTCTTTACCTTACAGATAATTTGATTTTCAAATAAAATTTCTACTTTATCCTTGCAGATTTGGAATTGGCTTTTATCTGAAATAGAAGTATAGCAATATAGATTTCATGAATTCATTTTCTTATGTTGAAGATGTATTTGATAAGATTGAAATCGTTCGAAAGAGCGACGAAAGAGAAAGGCTTCGATTTGATTTTTTGAACTTCATTAAAGACAAGTTAAAATTTTATTTGACATTTTTTTCAAAATGTTTATATGCTAATTAATTTTAAAAGGAAGTAGTGGAGATATAGAGTCTCATATAGGTGAAATGACGAGCATAAAAAATAAATATTTAAAATCATTAAAAGGAAATTCTATGATCAAAATTACATTGTAGTACTACAACATATTAAAATGCATTCATAGGAGTATAAATTTTAAGGAAAATGTAAGTTGAGAATCTTTATGCCCTAATATACTTTGGAGCCTAGTCAGTCATCTTTTTACCAAACGGTATTGTTTAATTTAACTGAACAAATTGACTCTCGTACCGATGGTCTAAAAGCACACATAGCAGGATATCGGAACAAAGCAAACTTCTTTGACTGCTGTCTCTGTCTCTTTTGGGTCTTTGTGTTCACTGTAAATTTTACTAAGTTCCCTTTTTATTGGTTGCTACTCTTTTCTAATTTACTTCACACATTTTCTCTTTTGATAGTTTGTTAAAACATAGATCATATACAACAACAATTGTAGTTTCACGCGGGATGTGAAAAAGCTATACAAACAAACACAGATCATATACAACAACAATTGTAGTTTCACGCGGGATGTGAAAAAGATATACAAATATATATGCACATTTTATTTCTATTTTAGAGATGGGTGTTATTTTTGATAGATCATCGACTCAAACAGATAGTCTAAAACAATCTCGAAAAAGAAAGTAACAAAAGTATAAAAACAACCGACACTAACAAAAATAACAACTAATAGCAGAATGGAAACTGCAAGAAAATAATATGATAATCGCGGTAAAAGAAACAATAAATAGTAACAAAAATCCAAAGATAAACTACATGGGGAATTCTATGACTACTGATATGGAGAGATAGCAAGAGAAACACTGCCTATCTTTTTATCCTAATTTATGTTTTTCTCACCCTTTTATTTAAGATCATGTCTTTGATAAACTGAAACTAAACTATGTCATATCTAATCACCTTCTCCCACTACTTTTAGTACATCTCTACCTCTTCTAAAATAATTCATGACCAACATTTCACACCTCTATACTGGACATATTAATAAATATTTAAAACAACTATCGTATAAATATAGTAATTTTACCCTTTAATAAAATTTCATGATCGCATAATTATTATAATATCATATTTAAGATTACAATTTTGTAATCATTCAAATAATATATTATGCTTAAAATTATAAATTTCAATAATTACAAAATTATTTAAATTATTAATAATGTTCTTAAGCTCTACAGCAATTCAAGTTATAAACCCTCTGTCCCTACCACATTTGTTAGTAAATTTTTTTACTTTTTCAGTGAAGTTTTAAAATTAGCTAAGTTAATTAAATGATTTTGAAATGGAGGGACTGATGGAGCATCAAGTTATCCCGAGTGTTTCCCTCCACTACCTCTACATTTTGGTACTACCATTCCAAGCACATATTCCAAAGAAAGCTAAAAGACAATTAGCCAAAGGACGACAAACTGTGAGACTTGTACCTGTCTACAAAACAGTACCTTGCTTTACACCCCCTCACAATCTTTTTTCCCTCGTACAGCTTTTTTTTAACACAAAAATCAAGTAAATGAACTCTCAAAATAACATCTAAATTGTAACATTATTACCAAACCCCATTTCCTTCATATCAACTCTCCAGAACATAATGTTTAAGCTTTGGTGTTTTTCCCATCTTTTCTTTCTTTATTTTGCTTTAAATGGTAAGTGAATCTTGTTCTTTTACATTTTCTATTTGTTTGTTTCTTTATGTACTTTTCTGATTTTTAAATTTCCATAAAATTAATTTTGCAGCTGCAGTTGGTCATGAATCAGTAAAGCTCTCAAGTCTTGTGCCACTACAAAGTTTTCCAAGAACTGACATTGCTACTATAGCAGTTTCTTTGCCTATTGAACACCTTGATGGAGTGTCCACTAGTGTTCTTGAAGCTGAAAATTGGCTAAGAACCAATGTTTTAGCTCACTATCCAGCCACCAACATCACTACTATTCTTGCTGGTCACACACTTTTGTGCCAAAAAGATCAAGAAAATAGAATGAGCTTAATCTTGCCATCAGTCAAGAACATTTACTACTCTCTTACAAGGTGGGGTTTGCATACTGAAATCAAAGTGTCCACTTCTTTTTCTTCCTACTGCTTGGACCAAAATATGGCTGAACAATATGTTAAACCTCTACTTGAGTTCTTTCAACATGTCAATGCACCCTATGTAGTGAGCACAGCAAGAGATTTGGATGAAAAAATTGAAACTTTGATGAATAGCCATTTAGGATCTATGAAGAAGTTAGGAAATTTCAGCCTAAGCAAGATTTTCTTGATTAGTGAGAACCCAAAACTGATGAGACCCTTAAGCAGAAAGCTCTCAACTTTTGACTCAAAATACACTATTCCTACCAGGCCAACCCCATTGGCTCCAAATCCAAATCAGCTTTCTCCAGCATTTGCTGCTAACAGTCCACTTCCTCCATTAATTGGAAACATTTCACCTCCTTTTGCTCCTGAAATGGCACCTCCATTGTTCAACCCTATTAGTCCTTATGGACCCCATTTGCCACCTTGTATTCCATCTCATGGTGGTGTTGGGGGTCCAGTAGGTGCACCAGCAATAGGAGGTGGAGGACTGCATGGTAGTAATGGGCTATGGTGTGTAGCTAAGCCTAGTGTACCACCAGAGACATTGCAAGAGGCATTAGATTATGCATGTGGTGAGGGAGGTGCTGATTGTGAAGCTATTAGTCCAACTGGAAGCTGTTATTACCCTGACACTGTTGTGGCTCATGCTTCTTATGCTTTCAATAGTTACTGGCAGAAAACTAAAAGTACTGGTGGAACTTGTGGATTTGGAGGCACAGCTATGCTCATCAACTCTGATCCAAGTAAGCACTTCCTTCAATATGTTTGTTTGACTTTGATTTGCAGTCTTAAATTAAAGATTTGTAGAATGTATTAAAATGTCTTTTAATTTGTGATCTTAAATATGTAACGTGGAAATTGTAGAGTTGCGAAAATCCTTTTTGAAACGGACTTGAAGAAAATAAGACAAACAAATTAAAACTGAGTGAGTAAAGAATTATTTGGTTCACTTGCTAGTTATGGATTGTGTATTGTAAGGGGTTGTTTGGTACATAAGACAAGTAGGGATAGTCTGTAGGGCTATTTTTTCCAACCTTTCATATGGGATAGTAATCCTATCATTTCTGTTCAAATCTTGTTTGGCAGAAGGGATAAGATAAAATTTGGGATTAGCTTTATCCCATGTTTAATATCAGATATTACTTAATCTCAGACTATTTTATCCCATCATTTTTACTAAAATGGTGGAATTACTATCCCATGGAAGAGAGGGATAAAATAGTCTCATGGAATATCTCACTTCATGGATATCCTTACTTATTCCATTCAGTGTACCACACGACCCCATAGTGGATAAAATCTCCTAGTATTTGATAATTCCTCACACAAAGCATGAAATAAAGTTAATTCGAAACTTTATTCCGGAATTATTATCCTCATCCCACGTACCAAACGACTAATAAGAAAGATTATATAGCCATTGTTGTCCGGGGAATGTTTGGTAGAGACATAGATTACCTACTTAACAATAGGGATGGCAATGGGGCGGTGCGGGTGCGGGGCAGTGCGGATTTTAGACTATGTAGGTGCAGTGCGGCTTTAAGTAAGTTTTTTTTTAAATAGTGCGGGGCAGGGCAGATTAAGGCTATATGCGGGTTTAAACTAAAAATAAAAAAGTTAAACATTAGTATTATTCTCATAAATCTACCTAAAATTATATGTTTTCTTCACTTGAAAGTTTATGATACTTAAAACATGTATAACACTACAAATAAATAATTTTATAACTTTTTAAATTTCTTATTCATCTTAATGGAAATTTGATATTTGATCATTACTTGTACACGTGATACTTTTTTGATAATTTCTTGGTGAAAAGTGATATAATAAAAATTGGTTGTTACTATTTTCTAGTATTGAAAATATTATGGTTTTCAGTGGAGTTACAAATTTTTCAAAAAAGCAAAAATATGGGGATGTGCGGTGCAGGTATGTGCGAGTATGAGTGTGGGGCGGATTTATGTGGATTTAAAGATGATGCGGGGCGGGGCAGTTTTAAAAACGCGTTTTTAGAAAAAACTCACACCACACCATTGCCAACCCTACTTAACAATATTTATAAACATTGTTATATAAGCATTTTTTTTCTTCAAGTACTTCTATTTCCGTAATTCTATACACATGGCCTTCTCAACACATTCTCTTCTAGCGAGCATGATTTTCAAATGATAGAAGATAAAAGAATTGTGATTTTTGTTGCTACATATCTCTGAGGGTCACTGAGAAGATGAATGTAATATTTTTTGTATATTATTGCAGGCTATCTCCACTGTCGATTCGATCTAGCATGATACGTGTAGGATGGAACTTTTGGATGCAAATTGCAAGGAGTGAAGCCACTGCCACGAAGTTAATTGGGGGATCAAAAGGACTTTTTTTTTGGTGTTACCTCTAGTATAGATTTGCAGGAATAGGAGTTTGGTTTAAGAGTTTAGATCAGCCAATGGGCACTAGAAGAAACTCTTTGATTAGTGACTTCCATTTTTCATATTGCATTGTCCTAAACCTATTCTTTTGTAGCAGCTAAATATTATGTGCTAATACCTAACAAGTTAAAACAACTGAAAAAATTGGTATACCAGTGAAAATAATGACATACATGTTCTTGGTCTCTTAAAAAATAATGTCTAGGCATGTTGAGTTCTTAAAAAATGGTCTGCTTCGGAGGATCAAACACACGTCTAAGCATTTTTCAAAAAGTACGAGCAACATAATAAAAAATCATTAAAGACTCCCAAACTCACTTTGATCTATTCATTCCATGCTTTGTTATGCTAATAATCATACTGTTTGTGCCATTTTTTGTGCTCCACATTAAATTCAAGGTGTCTCTAAGCTTGTTTCTATGTGTGGAGAATTGGTGTGGTGAAGGGGGGAACCCAGAAAATAGAAAGAAAAATGAGATCCATCAAGAATGAACTTCGAAGCTTATGGGTAGCGATAACAGGTTTTCTTTTTTGGTAATTAGCGATGACAGTTATTGATATTCATTCGATTCTTTTTTATTTATCCACTATACTAAAAAGTAAAATTTGAAATTTTACTTGTTTATTTTAGCATATTAAGAAAAAAATAACTACTTTTCTTACTTCACCCCTAGCTGTAACTATTCACTTCAAATTATTTCTTTAGTCCAATATATAGTATACAACAATTAATATGGGTATCAGTATGCTACCAAAAAAGAATATGGGTGATCAGTAATTTTTATGATTAGACATTAATTCATTCAATATTTTTCAAAGAGTGTACAAAGTTTATTTATTGTGTATAAGCAAAAATGAGAGGAGATGGTATTACTATCATAGTAAGCAAGAGTGACTTCCTTTTTCTCATTCATCCAACGTCATTCAATTAAATATACTTGATCTCAAACTGAACAATCTTAGGTCCCCAGTATGTATTAAATATACTGTTAAAGAAAAGGACACACAAAACTTGTGATGAAGCAACAATTTATTGGCTTTGGTTCTTTTCTTATTATTTACGATTAAAAAAGAATTGCAGTACCTTAACTTGGTAAACAGGTCTGCATTTGCAGGGGCTCCACAAGTTTTTCCGAATAATCTTTTGGATTCAGTCCAAACTCCCTAGTGCACAATATTTAGGAATAATGTCACTGACCAGCCCAACTCGACGAAAAAGCCAGCTCATGAGATAAAAGGTTGCAGACAACTTATAAGCTGCCCAAACCTCCCTTATACCCTCCCACCGAATTGGAATGCCCATGCTATTGTCCAACCGCCAGACTCAACTATGTCACTGGCTCAGAAACGAGGCAAGACTAGCTCTAATCCCACTGTCATGGACACACCAAACTTCAACCATAAAAGCTAGCTTGTGCAGTGAAAGGTTGTGGACCACCTATTAAGCTGCCCAAACAACCCTTGTGTCCGTGCAGGACTGGACGTTGCAATAAGCTCTTTTGATTAAATTACCAAGAAAGTACAAATATGGACAGAAACATGGGAAACAGCTTGTATCATCTATGCTATTAAAAAGCATAAATTGCACTTTGTTTTCTGTGGAGCTGAGAGATCTGTGTGAGAAACAATCTAAAAGCATCTGCAATGTGAGCCCAAAAATTGGACTCTTTTAAGTGTAAAAGGCTAACAACGGATTTCTTTATAGATAGCTTAGGAACCATATCTATCTCACTTATTCATTAGTGATCACCTTTTGTCATTTAACTGACAGCTCCTTCCAGGTCATTCTGCCTTTCATCAGCATCATCAGTCATGTCAACCAGTGCTGCTTCCCAACCATTCTGTCTTTCATCAGCACCATTTGTCATGTTGACCAGTGCTCCTTCCTGCAAAAGATGAAGGTTGGTGGGTGTGTTTAGAACCGCAGACTAAGCGAGCAGAGTAAAGAGCAACTGGATAGTGGATACTAAGGTAAAGGTAATCTATGAATAGCAAAAATTCATCAGCTGCAAGGTTTCAAATGCAGTTCTCTTTTCAGCTATTATTCTTTATAACGGATATTACTATTTTTCCATATATAAGAGACTAGAAGCAGGAAGGTGTTCATGCCAGCAAAGGGTATTTTCTGCTCCTATAGATATGTACCTTCCCTCTATTAGACAAAAAGCCCAACATTTACTTACGACCCGTGTTTTCCCCTAAAAATATTTAGGGGTCATTTGGTTGGGAAACAAGTTATCCCACCCTCAAGGTAGGATAGAAATAACACTGCAATCCCGGGATGAGATATCTCATGCATTTTAACCCAACCAACATGGGATAACATGAGATAAGATCATCTTAAAATTAATCCCGGGATTAGTTATCCCTTACCCCTGGTACCAAACGAGCCCTTAGGGTAATTTGGAGATAAGGATAATAATCCGAAATGAAATTTTTTGTTTGAGGTATTATCTAATCCCGGGATTTTTTTATCCCGCCATTTCAGTAAAAATGGTGGAATTACTATCCCATATACAAAGTGGGATACAATAACCACATGGGATATCCATGCTTATCTCATCCCGCGTACCAAACGACCCCTTATGCTTTGTCTGCATTTTGTGGGCCCATCTTACTCTATCCTGCATCACAACATACCCATTTAATATTTGTAGCGTTACTATAGAGAACACTTTAAATTAATTTTTAACCGAGGTAATTGTTTCTTTTTTAGAAAAAACCCAAGGTAATTGTTTCTTTTTAAAAAAAAACGAAAATTGTTTCGTACGCAGGCAACATATATTTTAGTCTAATATTCATGGTAATAGTCAAATATTCTACAGAGTGCTGGTTAGACCAGCTATGCTGTATGAGGCGGATTGTCAGCCAAACAAGAAATCTCACATCCAAATGATGAAGGTGGCGGAGATGAGAATGCTATGATGGATGTGTGGATGTACTAGAAAAGATAAGATTAAAAATGAGGTTATTCGAGATAAGGTAGAGTGGTGTCGGTGGAAGCCAAGATGCCGGAAATGAGGCTGAGATGGTTCGGACACATGATGAGAAGGGACACGAATGTCCAGTGCGGAGATGTGAAAGGTTGACTTGGGGTGGATTCAAGCGAGGTAGAGGTAGACTGAAGAACTATTAGAAGAAAGTGATTAGACAAGACATGGAGCAGCTTTAGCTTACCTAGGACATGATCCTAGATAGGTTAGTTGGAAAGGAGTGCGTCATTGTTAGTGGGTAGAAGGATAGTAGGAAAGGAGTGTGTCATTGTTAGTGGGTATGAGGCCTTAGTTTTGTTATCCGTGCTTGTAGAAATGGTACTAGGATTATTTCAGAGTGTGTTATCGTTTGTCCTATTACTTGGTGAATCTTGTTTATGATATTATTGGGTGTGGTATTCCCTATTGTTTCTTGTCCCTTTTACTATTTCTTTTCTAGACTGTTTTATCTTGAGTTAAGGGTCTGTTGAAAACAGTCTCTCCATCTCCCCTCTGAGATAGTGGTATGCACTGCATACACTTACCCTCCCCAGACCACACTTGGTAGGAATATACTAGGTATATTGTTATTGTTGTTGCAATTGCATTCATTAAACTATGTACATAGCTTTTGTAAAAAAAATGTTTCAGATTTTTGATATATTCACTAAAGTTGAAAAGGGCAATTCAAGGAAATCTGCACTTAAAAAAAGAAAAAAAAAAATGAGAACACTATAAATACAACCAACTATAGGATAAAGTACATGGGCCCACAAAGTTGAGGCAAAGTATAAGGGGTTGTTTGGCACGTGGGATGGGATAAGCAAGGATATCCCGTGAAATTATTTTATTCCACACTTTATATGGGATAGAAATCCCATCATTTTTACTGGAATAGAACGATTCTGGAATAAGCTAATACCTCAAATCAAACATGATATAAAGTTATCTCAAATTTCATCTCGGGATCATTATCCCCTTATCCCACGTACCATATGACCCTTAAATCTTTTCAGGGGACAATGTAGGTCATTGAGTACAACAACTACAACAACAACAAACCCAGTGTATTCCCACGGCGTGGGGTCTGGGGAGGGTAAGATGTACGCAGTCCATACCGCTACCTCCGAAGAAGTTGAGAGGTTGTTTCTGGTAGACCCCAAGCTCAAGATAAAGGATAATAAACAAGGGGATGGATGACATAACCGAAAAAAAGAATAGGAAATAATAGAATAAAATCACAGAAATATGAAATATGGGAAATAAGAGCAACACGAAATAAGAAAATAGGAGTGTTCGCCGGGAGCGGAGTGTTGGCCGGTTAAGTACTCTCATATCCAAAAGTTGAAGGTGGCGGAAATAAGAATGTTGCGTTGGATGTGTGGATTTTCAAGGGCTGATAGGTTTAGGGATGAGATTATTTGGGAAAAGGTGGGTGTGGTGTCGGTGGAGGATAAAATGAGGGAAGTGAGGTTGAGATGGTTTGGTCATGTGATGAGGAAGGACACGGATGCCCCGGTCGTAGGTGTGAGAGGGTGGCCTTGGATGGTTTCAAGCGGGGTAGAGGTAGACCGAAGAAATACTGGAGGAAAGTGATTAAACGTGACATGGAGCAGTTACAGCTGACTGAGGACATGACCCTAGATAGGAAGATATGGAGGAAAAATATTAGGATAGAGGGCTAAGTCGTGTGGGCGAGTAGGCCGTAGTTAAGAGGGCTTTGGTTATAGTAATGTTCAATATTTTTGGGGATGTCGTGCATATGTTATTTTATTATGTCCCATGCCTTGGATGTTTTTTTTTTTTTGTATATTGTCCTTTTCCTGTGCCGGGGGTCTATCGGAAACAGCCTCTCTACTTCTTTGGAGGTAGTGGTATGGACTGAGTACATTCTACCCTCCCCAGACCCCACGATGTGGGAATATACTGGGTTTGTTGTTGTTGTTGTTGTTGTTGTTGGAATAAGAAAATAGGAACTAAACAATAGAAGATAGGACACCCACCTAGTAGTGACATACACTCACATACCAAAGACACCCATATACACTATCCTATGATTACTAAATCCGGCTACACAAGAACTCTCCTGACTGCTAGCTACAACCCGCACACTAACACTAGCCTTCTACCCTAATCCTCGACCTCCACGCCTTCCTATCTAGGGTCATGTCCTCAGTAAGTTGAAGCTGCTCCATGTCATGTCTAATCACCTCCCTCCAGTATTTCTTCGGCCTACCTCTTCTCCTCCTGAAGCCATCTAACGCTAGCCTCTCAAACCGCCGAAACGAGGCATCTGCGCCCCTCCTCATCACATGCCCAAATCATCTCAGCCTTCCTTCCCGCATCTTGTCCTCCACCGAAGCCACTCCCACCTTATCCCAGATAATCTCATTCCTAACTCTGTCCCCTTTAGTAAGTCCACACATCCAACGCAACATTCTCATTTCCGCCACCTTCAATTTTTGGATGTGAACGTGCTTAACTGGCCAACACTTTGCCCCATACAACATGGCCGGACGAACTGCCACCCTATAGAATTTGCCTTTTAGCTTAAGGGGCACCTTCTTATCGCACTCTATGTAGGTCATCGAGTAAATGTTAGTTTTTTTGTCTAACAGAGGAAAGGTACCCATATAAAGTACCTAGACACAAAAGTCCTTTTTTATAACTGCGGTATCCAGACTAGCTTGCGCATACCTCGACTAATTCCATGGGATACTTGCCACCTCCCACCAGCACAGGTATCAGGTAAACACTATTCACCAAGGCTAAAAAGGATGGAAAGAAATCACATAGTATTTTATCTCTGTTGGGAATTGAACTCGAAACCTCATGATGCTCACGTCATTGACCACTAGGCCAAACCCTTCTAAAAAACAAAAAACAAAAGCAAAAATACCTTTACGGGCATGTCGATGACCAATTGTCTGCTTCTAGCCGCTTCTTATGGTAACTATAGAGATGACTCAAATTATTTTTTACCGAGCTAATTGTTTCTTACAAAGAAAGGCCCGACTGACCAAATGTAACCTATGTGGAGCAAGCCTACACTGACCTGCAACTGCTTTCTAATTGGCTCCATTAAGGTTCATAGTCTCATCCTAAAAAGGCTTTTCTCTTCCTCCGGATATACATTCAACTTTCCCACAGACATGTCAGTCAAAATCAGCTATGGAGGAAGAAGAGTAATAACTTTTTTCAATTAATTTTAATAGTTTAATAATTCTACTAGTGGTCTCCTTGCCTAAAAAAACAAGTAAGCCCAACATGAATAATGATAGACATACCAAGGATTTACGCTATTCTTGTGTGCTTGCTTTGTGCACAGACACAACAAAGTTCGAAGTTGCTCGGCGTACTAGCCCTATAACGAAGTCAGACCCAATACACTCTCTTAGTATAAAGCAAAGCAGGACCGAGGAGCCTAATCTGACTCCCCATCCAACCGCCCTGGCATATGTTTCTGCACCAACTACATCGTAAGCTTCCATGGCTTGGAAATGAAAAAGAAACTCTATCCTCAAACCACCCAATCCTTAGTTTATGGTGTACAACAACATACCCAGTAAAATCCCACAAGTGAGATCCGAGAAGGGTAAAGTGTACACAGACCTTACCACTACCTCGGGGAGGTTGAGAGGTTGTTTTCGAAAGACCCTCGGCTCAAGTGTAGCAAAACTAGGTACAACAAAGAGTAAAACAGTGAAGAAAATATGACTACTACTCAATCAAAAAATTATGTGATAATCGAAACACAATAAACAACAACAATGATAGATATCTACAGCTAAACCTTAAGCTATCATACTACGATCCATGACAACACTCCTAACACGACTAACCTTCTACCCGAATACGCGTCCTCCACATCCCTCTATCTATGGTCATGTCCTCGGTAACCTTAGTTTATGGGATAACATATAAAATTTAGTCTCATATTATTATTTCATGAAATTATGTAGATTAATTTTGTAAAAGAATGTTTCACATTTTTAATATATTCACTAAATTGTAAGAGGCAATGTCAAGGAAATCTGCACTCAAAGAAACCCAAAAAAAAAAATACGTTTGGAAGAATTCATTGCTTTCATTGTTCTGGAAAGTTCTAAAGGACTGATTGATATCATCATCAACATTTAATTATTTCTATAAAAGTGAGAATGCATCACATTTTGTTTTTTTGGCGTCATTCAAATTTTCTCATTAATAGTATTCACATGACTATTTTGTTGGCACGTGATCTCTACAATGTTGATAATTAACGACAGTCATTAGCCCTCCAAAAAAATTATGAACTACAATCATGTTTTTGCACATTTTTTAATAATTAGTTATGTATTATTGACTTGAGCCGAAGGTTTTCCGGGAACATCCTCTGTAAGGTCTACATACACTCTACCATCCCCACACCCCACTAGTGGGATTACACTAGGTATGTTGTTGTTGTTATTTATTTTAGCGGCATTAAGTTTCACCCCGTATTACCAAAATAATTAAATTATTACTTTTTAAAAAGGTCACTTTGTCATGGTTATAAAAAGTTTTATAACCACATAAATATTGTAGCATACTTAAGATCAATTTTAGAATAATTTGTATTTTTTATAACCAAATAAATACTGTAGCATACTTAAGACCGCTTTTAGAATAATTTGTAGGGCCGATGTTGGCACGGGGCTCTGCATCTAGTCACATCTATATCTTAGCACAGATTGTCTTAACTAGTCGTTCTTAAGCGTTTTAACATATTGTGCTAAAGATTTCTATTACCATCGGCTGAGCATTCTTGCAAAGAACATTTTGGGTTCCAATTTTCAGCTTGATTTGAAATTAGCACACTAACTGCATAAGGACTACAGGTATCTTTAACCTACCTAGCCAAAACAACTGAGCTTAATTTTCACCATGCCTCGTTTCTTTTGGGTCCTAAATGAAATACTATCAAAAACCACATTAATATACACTACATACTTTAACGCATGCGTCTACAAACTTTTCTAAAGCATGGAACAGGAGTCAAGTAACAAGTAACAGATAATGCGTGAAAAAGGAGAAGAAACGACCTTCAATCTCATGTGGAACAAAAAAAGGGTAGCAGGCTCTGACCATTGCTAAGTCAAAGTTGTACTATCCAATAAGTGCACCGAGTCACAGAAAACAATCTTAACAGTTGCGTCGTTCCTTCAGACGGCGTGTTCCCTAAAGAAGACACAAGGAAGATAACAGCAGGATTTTGAACAGACTATCCCTTAAGGTAGATGTTAATAGAAAGGTAGGGTCGGGAAGACGAGAAATAGAAGTGTTCCCTTTCTTGAAAAAGCTCTCAGACCCCAGTACTAGGGGTTGAGACGACCATCACATTGAAACAACTTTAGCATGTATGCATGAGCAGTTACAGGAACTAAGACAACAAACACTTGATCACAGAGATATTCTACAAGTGTGAATATACCTTTTTAGCTAGACCATGAGCAGACATAAGTTCATGGAACTTGCGCATCAGCATTTCTTCCTCAACCTACAAGTAGTACAACATAAAAAACAGATATAATAAATCAAAGGAAAACTTAAAGAAATTAAAACTACTAAAATTTTACAACAGATAATAATAAGGTATTTGCTCTCAAAGTTGTCACAATGTCAGTCTGGATGCTGATGTAACATGAATGACAAACCCCCTGCGCTCAGGGTGGCTATTCCTATGTGAAAAATCTACTAGGGAAAATGAATGGTACTATTGGTTTACCCTAATGTTCTACTAGATATACATGTTAGTCATCCTGCAGGACGTCCATATCACTGGCACTCTAAATAAAACTTTGTCATGCTACTTGATTAAGTACATCCAGATACAAACCAAATTTACTGTAAACAAAATGATCTCTTGTTAGTTTTCCGTTTGAGAATTAAAATATCTCACCAAACAAATGCTATCTGAACTTTGAAGAGCAAGTTAAACAATTATTGAATGACTACATAGATTGGTCTCCCTATGGCCTCAAAATGTTGTTATCCTAACGCCCACAAGCTGGTTTCTGAACCATGTATTCATGTAAACGCAAGAATATCTTTAAGTTCGTGGGCCTAAAGCACAATTTCGTTAGACATAAACCAGCCTTTATATGGACCACTTTCACTCGTCTTGAGCAGGCAAAGAAACCAAAAAAGATTAAATGGGCTTCACACTAGGGATAGAGTGGATCCCAGATTTAGAACTAGAAGGTTATGTATTTGTTATATATATGTACTATTTTCAATATCTTTCATATATAGATAAAACCTTATTAAATAAGTAATAACTATATTGATGTGGATAGAAATAGATAGCATGAACTCCTATATAAGGAGCACCAGCCTCAGAAGGATAGCTTTTACGAATCCCTATATAAGTAGTACCAGCCTCACAAGTATAGTTCTACTTGAAACTCAATGTCAAAGGCTATTTTACTACGAAGTCAGCTAATCAGCTTTTCCTTTCCCTTGATCAAAAGGACTCTTGTCATATTAATCATGTGATCCTTCCATATTGAAATTGAACACCCATCGAAAAAGAAAATTCTCTCTATGGCATCTTTGCTAGAAAAGAATACCCACATTGGACCTCCTCAGCCAAAACATTAGAAGCTCTAGTACTTGCTCCGGCTGTAATTCCCATCCAGAAGATGCTAACCACATTTTCTACCACTGTAGAGCTAATTGGGCTGACTAAACCAGCTAACATAAGCTGTCCTGACCTTAATGTTAACTGAACAGGCTAAATTTTATTCAATGGCAAGCATGGTATGTTTCTTCATAACTCCATTGCTGTAGAAAACAAAAGCAGTTGTTGCTTTCAACCTTTCAAATCTTTGCCTTAAAGAAACAACAACCAGTTCGATAACAAAAAGAACCCTATTGTCCTTAGCAGCATCTTCCTAAGGCCAGTGGAATTCTTCTCCTTAACTGACCCCCACCATAGCACCAATAACTCCCACTCCAGTAACAACCATTCCACAGCGAATAACATGGTGCACTACAAGAACCACACAAACAACTTTTTATCTGGGCTTGGTAGAAGGACAATTTAGGAACTAGGAAGATGGGGAGGTGACTTAAGAGGCAATTCTAGCAATTGGATTCTAGGTCATGCAAACAAGTTCTGCATCACTACAACTGACGAATCTCAGCTGCTTGCCCTTATTCATGGATTGTAGTCTGTTTGCAGATTGCCACGGACAGTGATTTCAGGCTGCAGGAAATATTTATGGACTCACATGAAGTAATAAGCCTACCGGAAAAAAAACAATCCATTATACTCGCATATATTGGATGATTGAAGGTAGTTACCATCTAATCATGGGATCCTCAAATACAGCATGTTTGTAGGACAAAATTTTATCCCATCTTCTTTATGAGATAGTAATCCCACCGTTTTAATACAGATGGTGGATAAAATAACGTGGGATTAGCTAATTCTTCAAAAAAAACATGGGATAAAGTTAATTTCAAAATTTTATCACGGGATTATTATCCTTGTCCCAGTTTCAAACGACTACTAGGGGAATAAAGATGCTTAAAAGTTTTTATGTGCGTAAAAAGAGCTGCTAAACAAGAGTAAAGGGGTAAAGTGAATACCTGAAGTCTGTGTAATTCATCAGACATAGTTTTATGGGCATTGACAGTAATTCACGTTCTTTCTCCAGATGACTAAACCACAAAAACATAATTTATAATCACCCAAAAATAAAAACCAACATACAAAACTAAGAAAGTAAAGATGAAAATATCCTAAGACATAAATTTACTTCAAGGTTTCTGCAGTATATTTGGGATCCATGAAAAAGAATTGATCTCTTAGTTGGTTATAAACCCTTCGTTCAATTTCGACAGGAGAACCACAGCTGCAAACTGATATACTCTTGTCACATAAGAAATCAATAAATAGAAATATATTTTAGGGAAAAGGCTTAAAAATACCCTGCAACTTTAAGAAATTGATTAACTTTATTCTCCTCCCTCACACTATAGGTCAAATATAACCTAGCTGTTAACAAAATTATCATCTATGCCCCTAGGTCAAATATAACCTAGCTGTTAACAAAATTGTCATTTATGCCCCTATAATATACTATACTATACTATACCATACCATATAGTACCGAATATTATCAATCCATAGCAAACCATCATCCAATCAAAGTGAAATAGATGGAAAAACCCAAATCAACTAAAATTATAAAATAGATGGAAAAAACAAATCAACCTAAATTATCTAATTTTGAAAAAAAAAACACCTACCCCAACTTAACCCGCTCTGACCTGACCCGTCTAATTTACAACCCAAACAACCTCCCAATGCAACTGCGCTCTTGCCGTTCCTCTCCCTTTTCCTACCATCCCCTATGCTTCCTCCTCCTCTTCCTTTCCACCTTCTACCCCTTACATTTCTTTGAACTTGAACGCGTCAAGTGCATCGGCGGTGGCACCGAAGGACCAACTCTGGCCGTGCAAACCACCTGTCCTTTGCGGTGCATCCACAGAACCAGCTAACTGGTTCAACTGTGTCAATGCTGCCATGGCGAGGCGGGATAAATTAAATCGAAATCTAAAAGAAAAAACGAAAGCATACATTTCTATTAAACCTCTTTTAATGGTAGATGAACCCCTGCTTAATTGATTCTGGTAAGTTTATGTTTCTATTGGTGAATGCCGAAATGAATGTCGTTTTGGTAGCCAATTTTTGATTTTTTTTCCAGTTTGCTCTAACATGGATAGATGGGAACCTTTCCCCATCAAATGGATGCCACTCGTTTTGTGGATGCAATTTTGAAGGTTTTTGGGGTTGGAAGTTAGATGGGTCCGGTCAAAGCGGGCTAAATTGGAGGTGGGTGGATTATTATTTTTAAAATTAGATAATTTTAGTTGATTTGAATTTTTTTTATTTATTTTAGGGATATAGTTAATAATTTTGTTAATAATGAGGATATATTTGATCTGATAGTACGTTGGAGGGTAAAGTTAGCCAATTTCTCAAAATCAAGGCGTATATTTAATCTTTTTTTCCATATTTTATATATTTATCTTATATGTCTTTTAAAGTTTTGTGGGAATATATTGGATATATTGTTGTATATGTCTTTTAAAGTTTAATATCAACATAATGATTAAATATTAAAATTTCATACATATTACTCTATTTCATGCATTATATTTAGAATATTGAATATTTATAATTAAAATTAGTAATAATTATTTATTTTGATTTTGAACATTAAAATTATTTTATGTACCATTCAACAATTTTAAAAACTATGAATGTATTTAGTATTCTTATCACGGATAAAACAAGAAATATAAGTATAAAATGTTTTTCATTTTAGAGTTAAATAACTAAATTAAAATAAATATTTTTTAAAAAGGATCAATTAATATGAAATGGAGGAAGTAGAAATCCCAACAATACTACTCGAATGTCACCGCCAAAACATATCCAACATTCTCTTACTTATAAGAGGGAGTTAAGCAATTCAAGCACATACGAGGTCAACATGCCTGCTTGAGCTCCTTTAGTCGTAATTTTACTGTATCATCCCTAATTAATTATTGCAAGTCATTTACGTATTAAAAAATTAATAATATTTCATTAAAAAAAAGGAAAATAGGCAGTTATGACGTTTGCTTCAGCTACTTCAATTGTAATTTTACCATATCAGTCCTAATTAATTATTATGACCATTTAAGTATTAAAAAAATAATATTTCATAAAAAGATAAAATCGATAAAAAATGATATGTGAAAATAAAAAATTTGGTTGAATATCGAAATTATATTAGTACACATAAATTTGAATGGGACAGCTGAAAAGTAATATATATTATTTGAAAATGAGATAAAAAAATATTTCAAATCACAATAATTAAGAACTTAATATAAAAAATATATATATAAAAATATTTAAAAAAAGGTTAATTGATTGTCGAAATTTTATTTGTGCAACATAAATTGAGACGGAAAGAGTATTTATATCTTATTGAAAAATTATGTAAAAAAATTATAAATCACATAATTAACAACTCAAAAAATTTAAAAGATAAAAATATTTGGTTGAATCTCAAAATTACGTCAGTGTCACTTAAATTGGAATTAAAGAAAAAATATTAGTATAAATTAAAATAATTAATGATTGATTACCTAAATTCTATTTGTATCATATAAATTGAGATTAAAAATAATATATATTGGGCCCGTACTAGCACGAGTTGTTGATATCTAGTATCTTGTATAAGAATCGATCTTTTTCACTGATTGCTAATTTTTTTTTAGTGGCTCTTTAATTTTTGCCCCTATATTTATTAATTAAAAAAATGGGAAAAGGGCACATACACCCCGCAATTTTGTTAACTAGAGCAAATATCCCCTATTAAAAAAAGTGAAGCAGTTATATTTTTACCTTTTTATAAAATAGAAAAGAATTAGAGTAGATCTATTGTGTAAATAGTAAAAGAGGGTCCCACATCTGAGTCCTATTGCTTTTGTTCTTATCTTAAACATCTTTTTCCTTTTTCAACTTTCGAAGGAACTCTTATATTTTAGCAATGGCTTCTTCGTTCAGATTATCTACTGAATTAGTTGGCTGAGAATCTTGAATATCTTTTGCAATATCCTTGCTGGTGATGCTCTTCATTAAAGTATCGGAATGTTGTTCGACAATTGTTATTAAATTTATTCGAACTTCTTTCAAATACTGTTCTATCATTGCCATCATATCTCTATCAAAAACAGAAATTCTTCTGGTGATATGCTTTAATGATTTATCTTCGACAATATTTTTCTGAGGAGTAGTCGCATATTTTTGAAGCTTATTATTAATAATATCTAGGAGTTCTTGACCATTTAGTTTTTTAGTATTGGGGTCCTTGCGCATCAGCTTATCCCAAAAATTGTTATAGAAAGTCCTATATATGCAAGGGATTTGTTCTTTTGTAAATTGTAACACCCTACATTTCGGATTAGAATGAAAATTCATTATTCATATGCGTAGATGTTCCAAAAGCCTCGAATCCTATGTAAATTTAGTCTGTTAATCAATTATGTAGTGTGGGAATCTATGTGAGCATGAATTTAGAACATAAAGGTTCCCTAACTCAAGGACAAGTTGAAAACTTTCCTATCGTTCAAGTTTTAGTGAGCGTCAAAACTTAGGTCAACTTCAATTGACTATAACTCCTTGTATATATAGAATTAGAGGACCTACTATATGTCAAATGAAAGATCTTTGAATTAGCTTTCCAATGATACCAATTTCTCCCAAATCCAATACCGGAGCAAAAAGTTATACCTATTTTACTCCAGCATAACAACCCAGAAAACTGAGTGACGACATTCGTGATAACTTATCACAAGTGTGACAACTTATCACAAACGTCATCATCCTTTGGCAGAATCCATCCCCCAGTGACGACATTTTTGATAAGTTATCATAAGTGTGACGATTTATCACGAATGTCGTCTGCCTTAGGCAGAAATCCATTAATTCCAGCCCCTCAGTGGCGACATTTGTGACGACTTATCACAAGTCTGACGCCCTATTACAAATATCATCAGCCTTAGATTTTTAGCAACTAGAAAGAAGTTTAGTAAGGATATTTTGGTTTTGTTTCTTCACCTCCCACGACTTAAAACCCTCAAGGGACGTAACTTTCTCCTATTTTTCTTTAGTTAAACATCTCAAAAACCCTCTCTTATACTTTCAACCACAAGATTAGGGTTTTTATTAAAATCATCTCCCAAAAGCAAGATTCAAGCCCTTTTTCTAAGATAATCAAGAATTAAGTTTCCTAATCCAAGAACTCTCCAGCAACTCATCAAAGTTTCCTTTCTAAGGTATACGTAGTGTTCATCCACGGATTCCTTTCATCCGTGGAGTTCAAGAACCCTCTTTTAAACTATGAATCATGAAGTTATATTGTGGGTTGATTATGTTTGTGTGATTGATTGTTATGCAACTCCCAAGTTTAAATCTTTGTGTGATTTTATGAAATTAGGATGACATGTAAATTGAAATATATGAATTTTGGGTGGTTTGAATCATTAATGTGATGAATATGCCTATGCCACAAGGTGTGCATGCAAGGTGTTTGATAAAATACCTAAGAGACTAGAAATCTTGTATTATAGCTAAATAGAACTTAAATGACAAGTCTATGCTCTATTCCTTATGACTCAACATGAATTCCATGCTAATTGTCGTGTATTGTTGTTGTGATATGGAATGCTCATAAAATTGGAATCATGCAAGTATTTCCATGTTATATGCATTCCCTTTAATGTATAAGATGTTGAGAACCATGTTCAGTATGAAATCCTTTATTTATTGTATTGTGAATTATGGATTCTATTCCTATGATCGAGAAGTATCCTGTGTGTCAGTTTTCTTCCATCGAGTCTTGGGGGTTTTGTACCTGAAAAATATAGTTGTGTGCTTAGAGCCGAGTCAGTCTCAAGATAATCTGAGTCGTGCTATGATCATTAGAACTCAGTCAATTACAGAATTCAGAACTCTCAGACAGTTATAGAACTTAAGAAATCTCAGTAATCTAAGTATCATTATCATTCTAGCTTTAATTCAGTACTCAGCTCAGATCTCAGTAGCATTCAAGAAATTAATTTAGAACTTAGTATCATTTAATCAGGTAATAGATTCAGTAGTATTCTATCAGATAGCAGAACCAAGTGAACTCAGTCAGATCAGTCAAGTAAGAAACTTAGTAACAATTTCAGTTCAGTTCAAGTACAAGTTCTAAGAATCAGTTCAAAGTTTTTCAGTTGGGAGTACGAGCTAGCACCGAGCGAGTACAGGGATGGAGGCTCCCCATCAGAGAGGCAGAGTCGTTAGGAGCAATCCCTGAACTCCAGAACTGCGTAGCCAGCGCAAGATGTAGGAGTCACTCGTCAGAAAAAGGCTTGTCACCCTTCAGAGAGGCTTGACTATTATACTGCCTTAGGCTTGACTTCCTACGAGGGTCACACGTTAGATAGGCTTGACCAGAGAGGTCTTTACCTGTGGCATAGTATTGACACCCTTTCAGATGGGGTTACAGGTTAGACCCTATTAGTTCAGACTCAGGGCATGTTGATTAAGCGAGAACTCCCACAGTTACAGTTTTAGTATCAGTCTTCAGGGTAGAACTCAGAAATCAAGACTGTTAGATATAGTCATCAATCTCAGTAAGAAACTCAGATAGTTTCACAGATTCATAGACCACCCGCTAGATGGGCTTGGTCTAATATAAAGTTATTCAGTATCAGTACTTACAGAGGTTGCCCATCAGATAGGCTTGATCTCAGTCTCAGTTTCAATTAAGTATTCTCAATATCAGTTCCAGAGATCACCCGTTAGTTAGGCCTGATCTCAAGCTTAGTCACTCTTAATCATTATTAGAAGATTTAGACTGTCAGATACAGTCGCTTAGTTTTAGGTACTTACGCATTTATGTCTTCTCACGTTCATATTAGTCCGCATTGTTCATGCATATAAACCCCTTTGCATTTAGCCTACCTCACTCGTATACTCAGTACATTCAGACGTACTGACACATTTGCTCTATGGTGCTTTCTCTTGTGTTACACCATAGGTTCAGAGGCACGAGTTCTAGAGCAGCAGTAGCATTGCGGATTTCAGCAGTCAGAGTTAGCAGTGAGTCCTCATTCTTCGAGGAAATGATTACTACTTTATTACTTCAGTATTTTAGTTTGGCTTTCAGTAGTCGAGAGTTAGTTGGAGATATGTTCCTTCCACTCCCTACTTCAGATAGTTAGAGGCTTTCAGACTAGATTACAGACTAAATTCATACTTCAGTATTTTGGTTTTATTTTGGTATTGTGATACCACTTTATTCATACATTGTTATTATTCAGATTATGTTCAATATTGAACCTTGTGGCCTTTCAGTTCATATTTTCGCATTTATATTCATATATTATGTAGTGTATAGGTACAGATATCAGTCATGGGTTGGTTTGTGATCCCTCGAGGTCATGAGCACCGTGTAGATTTTGGTTCAAAAAATCAGGGCGTTACATAAATCCCAGTTCAATATTCCATTTATGAATTCATTGAATTGAGAACTCTATAAAGAAATACAGCTGATCTATTTTGTCTAAATTACAGATATGGTATGAGTGGTATAACTCAATCAAGAATGGGGATACTTTTTTCCATCGTTTGTATAATTTCAGAAATGGGTCTGGCAAAATTTGAATAGTTGGTCCATGATACGACCTCCAATGAACAAACCAATTAGGAAGTGGTTCGTCAAAATTTTTTGCACATATTTTGATAAAACATGTGTGTTTATGCTTATTATTATTGTAATATAATGTTTTGGTGAAGGCCTGAATATAGTCCCAATATGTGAAGTTAATCCTGGAACATTTCACCAGTATCTGCCTTTCTGCCATTGAGGTAGTACCCCAATCTCCCAAAGTAATGATCTTTTTTATCACAATTTTTAAGAACCCATGCACTTTTGGTTCTCCATCATAGACCTGAAAGTGTTCAATCTCTACATTTTTCATAGATAATAGGATTGTTTCATAATATGTTCGAGTCTTATATGACTCTCCTGCAACATAAAGGTTAGCAATCAAATATTTATAGAGTATCTTCCACGGCTCATGTTGTTTCTGAATTTTAGAATTTTCAACGAGAACTATCAGCTCTCTATTGTCAATTTGTTCATATGGCTTGCTATCAGCATTTTCTTTTGTAATATTAGCAACGTATCTACTTGCTTTGCAGTTAAATATGACTGCAGTTGTCCATAGAATGGATGATCCTCTTGAATATCTTCTAGATGGGTCGATTGTGAGGATAAAGATTCACCTATCTATAGAATCTTAGAATTTATCAAACTCATATTTCCCCTTCTTATTACTGTGGCATTAGATGATGACGCATATAATGATGCCTGAGGCTGTGATGATGATGGGGCAAATCTTTCCGCAGAGAAGTATCTTCCTCTGCCTCTGCCTTTTTCTCTGGCCATTTGTCACGACAGATCTGTAGTCATGCTGCACAAAATAGATTAATCAGATAAATTAATTCATACCAATCCATTTCATTTCTAATTTCTTCATAATTAAAGACTGCAAATTCATCTTCTATTATTGCATGGATGATTTTCTCAATTATAAGAATATGCATATCTATGCTTAAAGGAAGTGCCTTTAAAATAGTGATTATCATTTTTTTAGAGAGGAAATGAGTGTAAAAATTTATTTTTCACTTAAGTATTCTTTGGATAAAAAATCTAGCAAGGAACTATCAATTCTTTTCTTATATTGAATCTCAAAATCAAAAGGGGCTAGATGAGCCTGCCATTTTGCAAAGATTAATTTTGAAGCATCATGTTTAAAATCTTTGTCAAACATATACTTTACTGATTGAGCATCTATTCTAATAAAAAAAATCGATTATATAAATCATCCTGAAATTTAAGAACACATTTAATAATGGTTAACATTTCATAAGCAACCGTTGCATATTTCTTTTGACTATCAGTCCATTTCTTAGAATGAAATCAAATTAATCATTCAGTATTATTATGGGGATTAATTTGCTTAAGTATCCCACGATAACCAATATTAGAAGCATTAGTTTCAATATTTTTGCCAATCAGGTTTAGCTAATGTTAAGCAAGACAGAGATTTGAGTCGATGTTTAATATGTTTAACAAGGTTTGTATGACTATCAGTCCAGGGACCTTGAAAGCCCTTTTTTAGCCTATCATATAAAGGGGCTAAATCTCTTGACAGATTTTGATAAAAATGGAATATGTAATTTAAGCTTCCTAAGAATCGTTGCAATTGAGTTCTATCAGTAATAACATCCAAAAATTTATCAGCAAAATCAAGAGAATGCTGAATATGGACTATCTTCCCTTGACAAATATTATGACCTAAAAATCGAATATTTGTCTGAAATAAACTCATTTTTGGTTTAGATATTACCAAACCATTTTGTATTACAATCTTTTTAAAAATATTAAGGTGTTTAATATATAATTCTAATGTTTTAGAAAACACAAGAATATCATCAATATAAACAATAATAAAATTTATATATGGATTAAAAATGTCATTCATTATTTTTTAAAATTTAGAAGAAGCATTTTTTAATCCAAAATGCATCACATTCCCTTCAAATTTTCCGAACGGGACATTGAAAACAGTTCTATAAGTATGCTATCTGAATTTTCTATAAAGAAGATTCTTTTTATGATGGTATGAATGCATATTGATGCTTTATTACACTGCCTTTCATGAGATTTCTCATAGACCTTACATATTGGAATTTTATATCATTGGTATTCTTTTTCTCTCTTTCTCTCATCCTTCCGTTTATCCACATCTTTTTTCTTTATTTTGCTTTACAACTTAGAATCAGATTTTGTTTTTTGTTTATGGAAAAGATTTCAGTTGCTACAAAGATATGACCTGTATATCATATCTTGACTGGTTATTTAGATCCAGATAATGTGAAGTGATGGGTTGGTTATTAGTTCTATAGTTTTTAGTTCATGCTATGTGGGCTGGTCTTTTTAATTCTACCCCTAAAAAAACCAACGAGTCACACACTAAGCGTAGTAACTATATCAAATGATCTCAAATAAGGCATGGCTCTAATTGTATTAGTGTCTATAATTGATTTCTTCTATGTAATACTAATCGATAGGACCTCATTGGTAAGTTCTACAAGATCTCGTGCATTGGAACCCATGGTTATGGACCCGAATCCGTTAGTATGGAACATTTCCTTTTCCAATTGATTAGGCGTATTGTGCCGGTTCTTTTGAGTACTATATCTGGAAATACCTCTTGATACCTTATCAACACTGTTTCGGACACAACTAGTACATTCCAAAATTACTTGGACATCTTTCCCCTTTTCTATGAACCTCCTTTGGATTTTTGATTTACTCAACTCTTCTATTTTCGATTCAAAACGAAGAAAAGATAAAATAGAAGTTACTAACTTGAAATCCAATTCTAAAATAACCAGATTTTAAATCAAATTTTAAAAATATATTAGCATCATACAATCTGGACAATAAATTATTTTTGTTTGGAATAGGGTATCTAATCCATTTTAAACATTTATTAAGAGGCTTATAATTAATCACTAACCTCGGCGTACCGTGTTCTTTTTCAGCAACATTATTCACATAAAAGACAATGCAAGACCATGGTGATTTAGAATGTTTTATCAAACGTTTTTGTAAGAGATTATCAATCTTTTTTTACAGAATTCTACTAATTCTGCAGTCATTTGACAGGGTCTAGATTTCGTTGGGATATCATCCTCATAGAAATCATCTTCATATGGAAGAGTCACAATGTGCTGTTTTTGATTCTAAAAAGCATTGGGGTAATCAGCACACACATCTACAATTATTTGTTTAGAGATCAACTTTATTTTCTCCTGAATTTTTGCAGATTTTATTGTATCACCAATATTCATGCTAAATATTTCAAGTTGTAGAAAATTAACATGTTGTTGCTTCATTTCAATCAAAGCATTTATGTTCCTAGTTACAGGGTCTGTAATAAAGGGGTAGGATATCTCCTTGTTTTTATAAGTAGCAGTAAGTCCTTTAGCATTAATATGAGTGTAAGGATAAATTACATTTATAAAAGGTGTTTCAAGTATGATTGGGGGATATAATTGATTTTTTTACCAAAAAGAAGAAGTACGGAATGCAAACTTTATTTCAACAAATATGTGCATTAGGCAATTTATAATTAATATCAAGAGTATGACTAAATGCAGATTTTAATCATATGAGTAGTCTTATAAAAATATCTAGTCGGAATCAAACCTTCTTGCATGCAACTAACATCAGCACCACTATCAATCATGGCAACATTAGTTACAGAGAAATCATTATTAATTAATATAATGCAATTAATATATCATTTGTGGATTGTAACAATTTGTATCATACCAAAAAAAATAATCATTTTTCATATCTAAATCATGATCCCGAACAACATCATCGTCCTCTTTTTCTGACATTTTCCCCTTTCTTTTGGAACTGGAAGAAATATCATTGTGAGAAGTATCTTTCTCAATCTTTGTAATCATGTGATCACAGATCATTTGATTTTGTTTTAGAGATATAATCTCCCTTTTTCAGGTTATCAACCTCAATTTTTAAATCATTGAAAGATGTATCTTTACCGGGCAGTTGACTTATAGCAAGTCTTCTATTTACCTCAGATAAAGAATAAGGCATGTAATAATCAATATTAGTACTTCACGTAACATGAGTGCTACCAGCAATTTTTGAAGTACTAGCGGTGCTATTTGCAAATTTTTTGTAGCAAGATTAATAATTTTCTCACGAAGCTTTTCATCAGAAACTTCTTTTAATAATTCAAGAAAGCTATCAGCAGTAAGTGTTTGAACATTTAGATCCAAATCTTCAAACTGTAATTGTAATTTATAAAACATGTCATCACAAGTGCAAGTATCACCATTGCAATCAGCACAAGTATTTTCATTAGGATGATCACTATCAGATAAGTCAAGTAATTCAACATTATTTTTAGATTCAGAATCATAATTATAATCAGATGCAGAATCAGAAGTGTATAATAAGTCATATACCTGATCATGAACCTTATCAGCAAGACCTAAAGACTTAAGTTTTGGGAGCTTGCAATTAGGAGAAATATGTCCTAGGTTACCACATCTGTAACACTTAATTTTGGCAAGATCACACTTCGACCTATTTTTTATAAATCTAGTAGACTTATGATGGATTTTATGGGTTTCATGCTCTTTTTTGGATCTATGTCTAGATCTCTTCTTCCAATAAGGTTTATCTGACTTAGAATATTTTCGACCCTTTGAAGTAGAAACAGGGTTATCTATGCCAAATTAACCACAAAAATCTCCTAATTGAGATTTTTTTTCTAATCTTATCAAGCTTAATTTGTCTAGACAATTTTAACTCACTACATAGGGCTAAACCTTCTTGAGTACAGGCTACTATCAGCTGATCATAGGTATAATTTTTCCAGGTTATTTCTCTATCGGAGCCCCTAAGTTCATTCCTAACCCTTTCAGCAAAAAGAAGAGGAAGACCGTCTATGAACTTAGTCTTCCAATAATCATATCTATTTTCGGGTAAATCCATGACCCTACTTAAGAAGCTATCTTTATACCACCTAAATTCTCCTAAAGTCCTACAATTAAGGTCGTTTAAGAGCGTTCGAGTATTTTCATATTGATTGGTGAATCTACCTCTAAAATGTTGTAAAATAGTAAGCATAAGAGTATAAACAACATCTTTTCTACCCGTAGGTAAATCTCTTCCTAGGTTATCTTTACCAGGATTTAAAGCTTTATCTTCAAATATTGTTGTCCTATTATCATCGGTCAAGAACTTATGCCACCAGCCGCGAAGTTGGCCAGTAAAACCAGTAACAATCATTTTGCAGATGACTGCATCTGTATATTGTTTACGATTCTCAGCTGAAGCCGTAGCTTTCGCTATTGTAGAATACATTAACGTATGGTGAACAAGAATAGATAGTTGTCTTTCAGCTAATCTATCTAAGTTCCATTCATAAATTGTATCTCCGCTATAAGACGTATTAATCTAATTCCAATCTTTTTCTTCTATCAGAACATCTTGAAGAGTTGGACGTGGATAATAATTGGAAGTCATTCGGGGTATATCAATATATTTTCCCCCGGTTGTCATTTAACCAAACCTCTGAGCTTATTAAGCTCTGAGTGGATTTCACTACCCATATCAGAAGTAGACTCTATGCTATCAGCAAAGGCATTAGCTAGATCAATGGGTTTAATTTTTAAATTAGAAAACTTCTTATCAAGAAGTTGTTCCAATTCTTCAATATGAGTTAATTTTTCAAATCCCTCAATATCCAGAGGTCTCTGAATGCAAGGCTTAGCTGTTAAGTCTTCTTTTTTTTTCTTCTGAAGTGGACGCAATATCGGACTTAACACTTAGCTTTTTCACCATCTCAACTAATTCATCTAGCTTTTTATCAAGAGAAGAAATATGTTCTCCCAAGACTTTCACATATAAACTCAAATAATTATTTTGAGCAATCAAATTATTTATTTCTGCAAAATTTACTTTACCAATTCCATTATCAATGAATTTTAAGAATGCAGAAAATGTAATACTAGTATTATTAGGCAACAAAAAAAGGTAATTGGGGAGGGTAAATAGTTTGAAGAATATTACCACTCGCATCTTGATAAGATATTTCCAAAATCTTAACATACAATGGTAAATATGTGGTTACAAACCACAGCACAAAGCATATAATCTGATTATACAAGGCACACATCTCATAAAATTCTTAAGAAATATTATTCAACTTATCTGGACTATAAGTCTCAAAGAACCAAACTCTAAATTGGTTCCATTTTTTATCAATTTTTTTAATATAACTCCTTGCCTGGGAACTAGGACTAAAATTAATTTGGTATGGAATCATATTAAATACTGTTAACATCAAAATCCATTTCAAAAGGAGTTGGATTATCCCTATCAGAGATGTTATCTCTATCCTGAACAATATTGGTCTTAGGATAAACTTTTATCCTTTCTATAAAACTAGTAGATGAAGGTATAGATGCGGAATCAATAGTATGCAAAAATGATGCATGATTCCTAGCTAGACCATAAATTGGTTCAATGGGAGATATATGATGCATAACAGGTAATAACTTAGGTATAAAAAAGGAATGTCGGTTATAAATCATGTACTTGTTATCAAATTGAAGACAAATCATTTCATTTGGATTTTGAGTTACATGAGATAACTCAGAGTTTGTCACGTTATCCGTGACTTGACTCGGGGAAATAATTGAATTTTAGATCTATGTTTTGGAAAATTCAATTTCATCCCATTTCATAGGTCTCCTGGTGGTGACCTTGGATCTTGCAAAGTTTGTTTCGACCAATAGGGTCTGATTTGATGCATCATCTATTAATTTGCATCTTGGGTTCAGAGTAGACAATAATCTGTAATAAATTCTATAAGAAAGATAGATTAATTTAGAACTAGGGGAATAATTATAACCATGAGTTTTTATATTCAAAGTCAAAGCATCAGGAATATTTACATCAGACAAAGATAATTGCAAATTTGGCTGTGTGTTAAAATATATTGGACCATATGCTACCGTGGATTCAATTGAACCTATAAGAGACTGTCTGAAATTTAGATTTCTAGCATCCCGAAGTGCCACTAGAAATGTCTCTGGTAGTTCTTTAAGAGTTAATAGTTTAAAAGCAATTTGAACCATTCCAATGTACATGAAATTATAATGGCGTTTATACATATCGATGTCATGTTTATTTAACAGTCTAATAGTCTGCTCATCCGTATTTAATGCTAAAGACTCAGTAGTTTTTATAATTTGCTTATAAAGCACTTTATCAAAGAAACCATATTCATAAATGGTTTTTATATCCACCTTGGGGATAGTCCATTTATTCAATAAATCAAGATTTAGATGTTTATCAACCTCTTCAAGTTTAGTACTTTTTGTACTAACTTCTCCTATATCCATGTCGAAAAGATCATATCTATGCCAAAGACTTCAGATCTATAACATAATTACTATGAAAGAACCTAGGCTCTGATACCATTAACAGGATCTGATAGGCGGGTGGTAATCCGTATGACCTACCAAACTTATTAAATAATATCGAAAAATCTAGTCAGACAACTAACCGAAATACAAGAGAATTTCAAATAGCTTACTGATTGTATAGAGAAATAAATTCTTTTATCCGAACAAGGGGTCTATCATAAAATTAACATCTACTTACGATGAGCCCATGTGTCTAGCATTTCTAACAGTGAGAAAAGTACAACGCCCTTTTCATTTTTAGTAGGCTTAAATTTCATGGCTTGCTGGACGTAGTCACTAAGACAAAGCCACCATAAGAGGTACTAATTTTGACTATACCAACCATTTCGAAACCAAGTCAAAAAACTATAGAATTTTTTTTTTTTCATATTTTGATAAAGTCTGGATCCATATAGTTACTATGTAAAAGAAGTTAGTTCCCTAGCATAGATATGAAAAGTTTTTAGCCAGACATAGTCACGGCTGGAGTGGGGAGGCTAGTATCAAAGAGCTTTAAAATAAAAGAGAAGTAAATACCTTATAACAACGACTATCAGCCTTCTTTTATTCAACTCTTGAAATATCTTACAAAAGAGAGAGTAGGAGAGCAAACTGACGTAGAAAAAAGGAGAACAAGAATTTTTTTCCTTCTGCCCTTCCCTAACACTTGAAGGTCCTATATATAGAAGAGAAAAAACAAAAAGGAATCTATGCATATTATTTATGGGTCCCATATTCGGGTCCCTATGCACAGTGGATCTATTGTGTAAATAGTAAAAGAGGGTCCCACAAATTAGTATATATATTGTAGTATATATCTTGTAGTATATGTTTTATTTAAAATAGTACATATATTGAATGGTATGTATATATGTGTATATATTTTCTATAGACTCTAAAGTAGTATATATTTGACGTATAGTATACATGTGTATATATTTTATAAAGTAGTATATATATAGTGTTTATATGTTGTATATATATTATTTAAAGTAGTACATATATTGAATGGTACGTATATATGTGTATATATTTATCTTGTAAAATGAATTTTTATCAATAGATAAATTTTTCTTTTAGTTGTACATCAGTAAATTTATATACATTCCAAATCATATAATCTGCATTATAACATTTGTATATTTCTATGAATTGTGTAGGTATGAATTGTATCAGCATCAAATATAGGTATATGTATTAGATATAGGTAAAGAAAAAGAGTTGCATATGTATTAGTTGTGTATGTGTCAATATTCATTAGGTACTAGTATTTTGGTTTCAGTTATAATATACAAATGCAAATTATAATGATTTTTCGATATATATATATATATATATAATTGTTCAATATGTATTTGTATTAATATTACAAATACAAAAGTGTAATATACAAGTTTTAATTTTAATTCACAAAACATGTAACTACCACATGATATGAATGTATTTGCATGAGTATGTCATAGACAAATACAATTGAAGTATGTCATATACAAATTTGTTCCTCTTTTTCTTTGTCAATCTCGCTCGCTTGTCTTCTCTCTCTTTCAATTTCACTTGCCATTCTCCCTCTTTTACTTATAGCTGCAAATTGTAATTAGAAAACTCTAGCTATAGACCCCCACCCCCTTCTCCCAAAAAAATTAAGTCAGAACTTAGCTATTTATGAAACTTTGCCTTTATTGAAAAAGAACGAAGTTTTTAATTATTATTTTAGTAATTCCCCACTAATTTATCTCTTATTTTGAGTTTTAGCCCACATGTGGGTATTGAAAATTTGGAGCACCTAAAGTTATGAAATTGTATATTGGTTATTTGAGGTTCGATCTGACCATCATTTTTGTATGAAATTTCATATATGAGTTTCTAATATTTTAAAGAAAAAATTTAGCTTTGACGTTGTTATGACACATTTTAGCGTGAGTCAATTTAAGGCACAATATATTAAAAACTTCTAACTAAATTAAGGAAATCGCCACCCAACTAATTCTATGATAAATTAGGGCACCTATTATAAACTAATTGATTAAATAAATAAAGACTTCATTTTTTAGGTCTACATAACTTAAAAGATTATGGTTAATAATTCTAGTTATCTTAAAGGGAAGAGGTTAAGCACCCTAAAGGATCCGTTAATAAGACAAATATAAGTAAGACATTAAATATACATATATCTTTTTAAAAATAACATATTAATACATAAGAAAAAAGGTCAGAAAAACTTTTAAAATATTGAGAATCAACCTATTTACGAAAATTACTAAAGATAACTTTTACAGTCCTCGAAAAAATGATGTAAACTTTATTGTTGTCAAAAGTAAAGTTATTTCAAATTATTTTTTAAGAGATATACAAAAGAAGTTTTTTCAAATTATTTTTAAGAGATATACAAAAGCTTCTAATTAATAATTTAAATAAAAGTGTAGATGAAAAAAATTAGTTCTGCTATAAAAGAAATTCACGTTTTCTTAAAAAAAAAAAAAAAGATTCCTTTGCCCCTTTTTGCTTTCATCAAATTTTATAAAAAATAGATGTAAATATATAATGGTTAATTAACCTACACTAAATACTAAGGGGTCGTTTGGTTTGAAAACAAGTTATACCAGGATTAGTTATATTGGGATAAGTTATGATGGGATAAGTTATACTGGGATTATTTTTTATTGAGTGTTTGATTTGTTGTATTCAAAGTAATATGCATGGTATAATTTTTAGTAATAAGTTGATTAATTACCAAAATACCCTTTATTTTATTTAACTTTATATATATATTTCTTTTTAAGCTTTAAATATTCATTCTTAAATTTTTTTAATTATTTTTTTAGAGAAATTAAAATATATAAATAAACATAATTTATATATTTTACAACCATTTTGAATGGTAAACTGTTCAAAATTTATTTATTTATGAATATATTATACGTTAATTAAACATAATTTATGTGTGTGTGAGAATATATTACGTTATAATTATGTTATATATAATTAAATTATATATAATTAAACATAATTTAACATAATATATATTATTATTATTATTATTATTATTATTATTATTATTATATATTCATAATATATTCATAATTCATAATATATTCATAATATTATACGTTATATATTACGTAATTACGTTATATATTAGGTAATATATTATATTCATAATTAATGAATATATTATACGTTAATTTAACATAATTTATTAATATCTAATTTATATATATTTATGAATATATTATACCTTATTCATAATATATATTTATGTTCATAATTTATTATACGTTCAAAACATAATTATTATACAGTTTACCAGTTTAAGTTAATTATTATTATATATATATATATATATATATAAAATTTATTTATGAATATATTATACGTTAATTAAATATAATTTATTATTTATGAATATATATAAAATATATATATGTGTGTGTGTGTGTGTCAGTGTGTGTGTGTGAGAGAGAGAGAAATGAAAATGAGGATATTTTTGTCTTTGTATAATTTTATACCAAAGAAAAATAGTCTTGGGATTGTTATCCTACCATTTGGATGGATAACTTATCCCGTCCCAAATATTTACAACCAAACGAGTGAGTTACATTTTTATTCCGAGATTATTATTTTATCCTGAGATTATTGACTCTAATTCCCCAAACCAAACGGCCCCTAAATGAATTAATGAAAGATAACTTTAAAGGTATATAATCTTTTGAATATATAGTGACCTGAGATTTTGTCTTATTAAGAAAAAATTCATGTTTTGCAAAACGTATTTTGTCATTTGAAATCCTAAGAAAGCCTTGCGAAAAAAATGTCTTATTAAGAAAAAAATTCATGTTTTGCAAAACATATTTTGTCATTTGAAATCCTAAGAAAGCCTTGCGAAAAAATTGTCAAAGTTACTATTTCTTATTTGAAATTAATAAAAATGAAATTAATTTACCATATTCAAAATGATTAAAGCCGATTTTCATGTTTAGCGATGATGAATTTGCCTACCGCAAAATTTATGTTTTGATTATTCTAACTAATTAGTGAGAAGCTAACGTTGATTTCTAAAGACTAGCACCTATTCCATATTAGAGAAGCGTTAAAGGTCTCCCAACAACTTGGTCATTAAACTTTAAAAGGTATGTTTATCTATCAAATTTTAGTCTTTTAACGATATAAATTAAACAGTAAGCCGGACGATATTGCTAAGTTAAAAATCTAAGAGGCGGGGATGGAATAATTAAATTTGCCATCTATTTAAAAGACTTAAATAGTTTTAAATGCACAAAAAAATTAGAATAAACTCCAAATGATAGTGTGCAACATCTTAGTAAGAGATAACAACATATGTATAAAATGAAAAATAAAGCTTAAAAGAGGGAAAGAGGCGCTAGACTGCTAGAGAGAAACACATAATGCATCTATTATTTGCTTCTCTGATTTGGACAAAAATGAAGTTAAGATACGTGACTCCAAACGCGCTTTCGAATGTACATAAAATAAAAAGAAAAGAAAAGGATTAGAAAGATATATATTCTCGATAAGGGAACGATACAGAAACAATTAACAATAATATGCTAATGCAAAGGAAACTTAAAAGTCCTTGATTTATATACAGAGAGACTTAAATTGACAAAATATTATACCAAGAATAATAGTTATGACTTAACATCGGGCTAGCCGCTAAGTTTAAGAAAGATACTACATCTACTTTACACAACTACATATAATTCTACACATACAAATGCTGAGAATATGAGTGTATTGTTCACACTTTTACATTAAATGGTCTATTTGGGAACTCACAACACAGACAAGCTAAGTCCAAAGCAAACATTTTATCAAAGTTGAAAACTTAAGAGTACACTAACTACACTTAGCACAAAAAAGGGGTAAATGTAAAATGTGTCTACATAAAAATGAACATTTGATTTTGTACGCTTTTGACTATATCTCAACAGATAAATACTTTCTTAGCATGCTGAATGTATTTAAATACTCAAGTCACTTCTTAAACAAAATTAAACTCGAAAGTTTCAATAAAATTGTATCTACTTTGCCAATAATTTTTTTTTGATAAAGCTACAACAATCACAAAAATGATTCGGTTACTACCTACTAGGTCTCGATCATAGTAGGAAAGACATATTTCAAGTCTCCGCAAATAACAAAATAAGATCACAGGATAATAACAATATATCCAATGAGACCTAAAAAATAACTAGTTCATATAAAAATGAGTACGATACAATCTTACTAAAACAAGAACAAAGAAAGGGAGGGAGAGCACCAAAAAAATAACTTTAACCACAAAACAACTTCTTACATATTGGGCAAGTTAATCAACAAACTCCTCTAAATAACATTAATTCTTATTAGCTATTTTTTGTGCATAGCTTTGAGAAAAAAATAGAGTAACCAAATGGATCCAAATAGGCAGAGCCGAGATAAATGATAAGAAACTATTAAACAACTATATTTACTAAGAGCAAAATGTGAAGATGAGGGTGACTATTGACCTTGTGTGGAGTAGCAAATTAGGATTTTTTCATTGGAGATTCAAACTTGAACTTGTTATGAGCACCGAACCTAAACCACGAGTCAATGAATGATTTTTCCTCCAACTTTGAGTGCGAGCGATGAAAAGAAACAAAAGTAAATGAACGATAATAAAAAACTATGAAATAGAGCAAATAAAAAATAGAGAACTTAATGAAATGGTAGAGTATGGCAGACTAAAATATTTTTCAATTCCTCTACCACTTAACTTATGTTCTAAAGGGGTGCACAAGGCTCCTCTTTTATAGGCAAAGATTGAGCTGCAGCAGCTTCTTGTAGAAGCTTTTAAAAAATGTAAATTTTGATGAAAAAAGTAACGGTTTAGAGTAGTGAGAAAGAGGAAATCACCTTTTTAGAAGGGATTTGAAAGATTTAGACTTTGTGAAAATTTTAATTTTGATGATTTGAGTTTTTCAAGGTGAACAATTATTTATCCATTGAATAAAAAAAATTACTCCAAAGTCTATTGAATCTCTATATCCCTCCCTTTTTAGAAGCTTGCAGTGAGAAAAAAAGTCCCTTTTGTCTGCATCTTTTTTTTAGTAAAATACAAAGAGAAAATGAATTGAGGTGATGTTAATGGAGATGAGCTAGGCAAATAGAGAAAAGTTGAGAAGAAAGGCGAAGACCATCGAGATTTGCCATTATTTGGTGGTTTGAGAAATGTCATCGCTGCAGTGAAGAAGGGAGGAGAGAGGTCCCTAGTCTGGTCGGGGTCTGGTTACAATGTAATTAGGAAGGAGAAAGATTAAGTTTCAGTTTGAAGGTTAAGGTTTTGAGTTGGGTCAAAGTCCAATTGGGTTTGTAATTGGTTGAGAGACTGAAATTAGATTAGTTAGCTGCAATTTTTCGGCTAAAAAGAACTAAATATTTGTCCCAATGCAAGAAAAAGACTGATTTTCTCCAATTATTTTCCCCTTGATTAATTTAACGGTACTTCTTATCATCCAAATTAATTTTCCACGACTTACGTCTGTATACGTATACATATAAATGTAATTATATTTCATAATTAAAAGAACCATATTTAAAAAAATATTATAATGATATGATGAAATATATTTAAAGTTAAACATAAAAGTAAACATACTTATATTCTTTTTTTTTTTTTCAAAAATTAGTGAAGAGAGTAATCTTTCAAATGTTCGATGCAATATCAATAATTATTATACACGTGTGTGTGCGTGTATATATATACGACTAAAAATTAGAAAGTAAAAAAAGTATTTTGCTTATACCAAAATTACCAAAACTAATACGAAGGATAAAAAATGTCATTTTGATAAAGTATTTAGGACTATGAAGCACATAAAATTTTATTATTGAAAAAGAAGGATTAAAACTGGGTGTCAACAACTTATTCCTCTTCGATCAGAGATGGTATAAGAATTTTTCAACAAAGATGTAGATGTTATAGTCAATTTTATCTCGGCTAAAAGAAATAGGTTTGAAAAAATAAAAAGAACGCACCTGAAAGGGGCTGAGCTTCTAAGGAATGGAGAAGATTGACCTAGTATGATCATAATCATGAATTCGACCGAATTCTAATTTTTAAGTGTCCTACATATCTCAAATTTTACAAGAATTAGGTCGATGTAGTTTAAAAGCTAGATTATGATAAAATTATGAGAGAAATCTCAAAATTTGTCCAGTGTTAAATTCATGATGGCACTGGTCTTATTAGTGATAAGAAGGAGAATAATTTAGCGCGCATGGAATGGGTAGGATTGTATCTAGAATCAAAGTGCTTACTTCTTTGAATTATGATAACATTGAAATATAAGATAGAATTACATGAGAATTTGCAAAATTTGAGTCGGGTTGAGTACTTAATCATTGACGTTGCTAGGGATGTTTGACATTCCTCTAGCTTTGCCTAGTTTGTTTCTTAGAGACACTTTCACATTTGAGCTAAGGTTCCTGCGAAATTTAAACTAGATAAAGCAATTAGTACATAAATAACAAAGAGTTGTTCAGTGAGTTCCTAAAAATAACACTTCTTGGGCATTAGTTTATGCAAATGTGGCCTTGCAAGCTGGAATGATTAGATGAAATGATATATTTAATAAAGTTTATGAAAAATAAAATTTTAGGCTGATGATTTACTAGAATGGTACTTTTGGCGATAAGAATGAGGCCTTAAACCAAGTAAATTATGAAGATGCGGCATTTTAGCCAAATTATTGGTGGATTGAGGCTTTTCTGTAAGCCAATGGTTTATGAAAAATCACTTCTTGCAAGAAGTTTATTTCTATAAAGTGTTACTATGATGCATCTGAAAGTATTTCTATTGTTATCTGAAAGCAGTTGTGCAATGCATTTAAAAATAATGCTTTAGAAGAAATTAAAAATCATGCATAGTGCATTTTAAAATAATTTTAAGCGATTATGCAGTGGATTTGTGCTTATGCAGAGAAATTAAATTCATCTGCAATGCAATTTAAAATATCTTAAAGCATTTATATTGTGCATGTGCAGTGCACTTTAAAGCATTTATGCCAAGTAATTGAAAGCCATGTGCTATGAATTTTACGCTTTCAAAAGCATTTGTGTAGCATATCTAAATACATAGACCATCCGAAAGCTATGTACAATGAGTTTGAAATCTTTGTAAATTTCAACATTATTTAACTTAAGATTTTGAAATCATTGTTACTATAGAGTCATACTTAAACCTAAACGTTTTACGGAATCCAAACCATTCGAGGTGTAATCCTTGCAAGACTTCAAATATTGTTAACTTTTGGTTTCCGCTATCCTTTAAAACCCGGACACAAAGAAAATTTGTAAGTTTGAGGGAATGGGTGATTTGTGCTGACCTTAAAGGTCTGGCTCTGCTGACCTTAAAGGTCTGGCTCTTGATACTTCATACTTCCAGCTTTGATTGAACTCGTAACCGCATCTATTTTAAATCTTGGTCAATGGATAACAAGAAAATATTTAATTGAAAATTATTTAAAATAAAAGATAAATAAGAGTAATAAATAAATAATTTGATAAATAAAATATGTAAATATGCGTAATGGTAAAAGAAACTCTATCGAACTTTTGTACCGTGACTTATTGTGAAACAACGCAAACGTTTTTTTATCCAAACTGAGTGTCTCTTTTTCATGTCCAATAACTTGGCTGCACTCCTACACCTTGATATCTCTTGATGTCTTCTGGCCCTTTTCCTGAAATGATGCCTTTAAAAATTATCCCAATTTTGACTTGAGAAAGATGTTATTCCATCATAATGAGACCGAGCCTTGTATAGACTGCTTACGTATCCCACCAAGGGAAACATGTCGATCATAGTTTATAAAATATATTTCTATAAAATTTTAAAACTAAGGAGCCAAACCTTTCTGGATTTCCTATGTATCCTGTAGGAATCTGTCCAAACGTAGTTCATTACATATGAAACAAAAAGGGAAAGTTGGATTTTCTTCTAATGTAACTGAGACTAATGTAGGTTTCCTACATTTCAACCAAGGAAGTCAGGTCAATCATAGTTCGCATTACAAGCAAAGTGAAATTTTTGGAAATTTCTACTCAAGAGACTAAGGCAGACGTGAGTTTCCTATGCATTCCCCGAGGAAACTAGGTCATTCATAGTTTCATTACATAGGAAAAAGAACATTCCATAAGAAATAGATAAAGGCTTCTAACTATAGTATCTCTTAACAATATTTGCATTGATAAATTTTGGCTTCACTTTACAATTCATTTATGCTAGAATTAATGATCCACCCGTCAGTACTCAGTGAACCAAGTAAGTCCTCTGCTAGTAAGGTGAGAATTTTTCCTTAGCTTCATTCTGGTGAGAAAATACATGATTCAACACCAGTTGCCTCAATTTAAATTATCTCAGTCTTACCTTCATGTTGAAAGCATTAGCCGTTCTATTTTGATAAAACTCCACATGAGAAATTGTATTCATCCTCTTTTCATTAATTAGCATCAATTATTCATACCGATTTTGGATCTATTTTGTATCACATAGATCAACTTCTTAAATGATTCCCTAAGATGGTATATCTACTTTCATGGGTAACACCGCTTCTGTTCCATAAATAAAAAAATAAGGCGTCACTCCAGTAGAAGTTCTAATAGTGGTGCGATAGCTAATGAGGGAAAATGGAAAATTCTTGTGCCAATGCTTGTAGTTGTCAATCATCTTCCACAATATTTATTTGATGTTCTTGTTGGCGGCTTTAACTGCCCCATTCATCTGAGGGCGATAAGGAGCGGAATTACAATGAGTAATCTTAAGCTTCTTACATATCTTATGCATCAAACCGCTATTGAGATTAGCTCCATTATCTGTTATGAGGGAATCAGGAACTCGAAATTGACAAATAATATTATTGGGAACAAAATCTGTCACCATTTTTTTGTTGTAGACCTACATAAAGAGGCCTTTACCCATTTTGTGAAATAATCAGTAACTACCAAGATGAACCTATGTCCATTTAATGTAGCTAGACCAATTAGATTAAAGATAACTATGCCCCAATATGCAAACGACTAAGGATAACCCATCACATTGAGTTCATTTGGTGGAACCCCAATCAATTCACCATGAATTTTTCATTGGTGACAATTTCTCACAAAGCAAATGCAATTTGTTTTTATGGTCATCCCAAATAGTCAGTTCGAAGAATTTTCTTTGTCAAAACAAAACCATTAATATGTGGCCCATAGATGCCCATATATATTTCATAGACTAATCTGATCACCTCCTGAGGTTTGATACACTTTAACAAACCTAAATCTGGAGTCTTCCTATAAAGGATTTCTCTATTTAGGAAAAAATGATTTGCTAATCTCCAAAGTGTCCTTTTTTAAATAATGGTTATGCCCTCCGAATAGTCTCCTTCCTACCCCTTAATGTCATAGTACCGGGGTTTATCGTCTGTCTCTTCATCTATATAGAAATAGTAGGTCGGTTGTTCTTGTACATTCAATTTGATAGGATCTATAAAATTTTTGTCCGGATGTTGAATCATAGAGGATAAAATGTTCTCCAATAAACAAAACTTTTTTATCCAGGAATAAGATTTAAAAGGCTTGTACTTTTCATCTATAGGGTTTTCAGCAAGATGGTCGGCTAACTCTTATCCTTTGACGGCCTTTTGAGTAACATAAACAATGTCAAATACACTTAGCAAAGCTTGCTATCTTCCCAATAGGCATGGGATTTTGAAAGATATAATTAAGTGGATCCATCTTATAGATGAGAAAAATGGTATACACACATGTAATGCCTTTATTTTTGTTCAACCCAAGTCAAGGAACAACATGCACGTTCCAATAATATATACTGGACTTCATAAGGCGTGAACTTATTGCTCAAGTAATATATAGCTTACTTTTTCTACCTAGCTCCTTCATGTTGTCCTAAAATAGACCCAAATGCATTATCTAACAGAGACAAATACAATAGTAGTGGTCTTTCGGTTTTTGGAGGCACAAAAAGGGTGGATTAGATAGTACTCCTAGATTCTGTAAAAAGCTTGTTGGTAATCTTCTATCCACTTTATAGCTGTCATGATCCGAACCAGGGCTTGACCGTGACGAGTATCTCAAGTTCACCGTGGACCAAAGACCACCCCCTTTTCCCATTCAAACAGAGCATACATACTAACAGAGACTTCCGGACATGTAACAAGATACAAGAGATAAGCTTAGAGACATATATGTCATAAAACAAACCAATACCAATATCCTAGTCCACAGTATTCCATAAAGCCTTCTAATTAAAACCAAAATAAATAAAGTTGGTACATGCCCCCGATGATAGCTAAAAATAACTCAGAAGCAAAGTCTATGACATTAAGAAGCTATAAAATAAAATAAAACCTTTAGAAGTACGGAAGCTCACCACTTCAGTTTGACTCATGAACTATCCCATGATAACCTACTCACTATGTAGGAGAAGTACAAGTATGCCAAATTCCTACATCACGTGGGGATAAAGCATACTTAAATGGTTAGCGGGTTGAGCTATAATGTATAACTCAGAGATAAGAAAACAAAATAATGCCATGATAAATAATTCAAAACCAGTCCAAATCCAGTGTACATAACAATATGACAATACATTTATATTGACATGACCCAAACTAGGGCTAGTTGTGTTGAGTGCCTCAAGCCCAACTAGGACCAGAGACATCCCTTAATACCCAACCATAATCGCCCTATACCCTATGTCAGATGAATTCTGAACATATAACAAGATATAACAATCATAAATCAAATACAAAAATTAAAGTCTATGAACCTATCCAACCGGTATCAACCCAATACCAATACCAATGTCAAGGCTAATACCTCTACCGACACCACCCATGCACATAGTAGTCATACAAAGCCTCTAACTGCAAGTAAATAACATCCGATCGGGACATGACCCCCACCATAGCCAAAACCAAAGTCCAAGAAATAAATAAAAGTATGAAAATGAATTCATAACATGAAATGGAATCTTCCGGAGTTTGGAAGCTCAACACTTCAGTCTAACACAAATGCTATCCCCGAATCCAATTACAGAGCAGGAGGAGTAGCATGACCGATTCCTGCATCGCGTGGGGATACAACACCCGAAGATAGATTAGTAGGTGAACTCTAGCATATACTTAGGAATAAGGTTGAAATAATGCCATCATTCTAAACCAAAGTACATAACCATGTGTAATCAAATACATATATACATATATATACCATCTCAGGAAAGAGAACCAGGTTTAGCATGCATTAAAAACCTTAACCTGGGCTGTTGTAATACCCCACCCTTCTCCTAGTTCAAATTCATCTCCAGAACATCAAAGATCATGCTTCAAAGATGAATGTATTTTATTCCATGTGAATTTTTTAAGATTTTGACTTTTTATCCCGTGAAAAATCGAATAAGCTTTCCATCGATACCAATTTGCCCAAATCTGACACTCGGGGTGAAAAGTTAGAGACATTTTAGTGAGACAGTGTACCACCTGGTACTTTAGTGCGTCGCAGAGCAAGCCAAAATGGAAATTGTCAAAATCCAGTAAGCCTCCGCGATTCCACTACGTCACGATGGCTTTCCAGTTCGCAACCAAGGTGGCAACGCGATTTCCACCGCATTGCTCCAAGGCTCAGTTTCCTAATTGTCTAATTTCTAGTAAGCTGGCGCGATTATGGCACATCGCGCCAACATGTAAAATTATTTTTTTTTTCAGTTCTAAATTTTAATTTCAATGTAAAGAAGGTCATTTTTCTACCCCTATATATACTCTTCAACACAAAATTTCTCATTATTTCACCCAAATATACTAGTTTTCTCTCAATTTTCTTCAAGAACAACCATTAGGGTTCATATCTCAAGATCAAAGTCATCAAGATTCCTCCGTAAATATTCTGAGAATCATATAACAAGGTATGCAGATGTCGATTCTTGGGTTCCTTCCACCCAAGAAGTTCAAGAATCCTTTTTTAAATTTAAAGATCTGAGAATCATATAACAAGGTATGCAGATGTCGATTCTTGGGTTCCTTCCACCCAAGAAGTTCAAGAATCCTTTTTTAAATTTAAAGATCTTATATTTATGAGTTTTCATGATTCATGTGAATTGAAATTGAAGTTTATGTTATTATTGAGTTTTAATTCATGATTTAGACTACCAATTTCAAGATTTGATTCTTGTATGTGATGAATTATAAGATGTTCATGATAAACCCTCTTCAAGTTGCATGATATTGATGTATTCATGATAATTAAGTATATAATTTGTGGTATAACCAAAGCATGCTCCCCATATGTTTGATAGAATGCTTAAGTAAAGAGAATAGTGCCCTCTTTAGTATGTTAAGCATGAAATTCCCAATTATGTGATAACTAGTGCATGCCAAGCAATTGTTGAAATTCCTTAGTGAATGTATTATGATAAGTTGCATGCATTCTTATCCATGTGTATTCTTTATTGAACAACTATGAGGTATTAGTATGCATTCCCTATGCATTTACATGTTTATGACATTCAAGTGATTGACGAGATATCGTATTGATTGTGTTGTGAATGAAAGTCCATTGTCACGATACTCAAGTGTGGTCCTGTCTTATTTATTTATTTATTTATGCTATCGAGTCCTGGTGGTATTTATACCCAAAAATTTAGCTGCGTATCTAGAGCCGATTTAGTCTCAAGATAATTTTAATCGTGCTATGATCAGTAGAATTTAGCCATTACAAAACTTAAGAAAATTCAGTAATCTCAGTACTAGTTCAACTCAGTCTCATATCAGTCTAATCCAACTCAGTATTTAGTTCCGATTCAATAGTATTTAGTTGTATTCAGTATTCAGTTCAGACTTCAGTAAAACTTAGTAAGCTAATAAAAATTCAGTAGCATTCCGTCAGATAACGGAACCAAGTAAATTCAATCAGCTCAGTCAAGCAAGATGACCAGTAACAGATTCAGCTCAGTCTACAACAGTCTAGAAATCAGTTTAGTGTCTATTCAGGTTGGAGTAGGATTCAGCACCGAGTAAGGGCAGGGATGACGACTTTCCTGTTATTTTAGGCAGAGTCGTTAATAACAATCCATGCACTCCAGAACTGTATAGCCAGCGCAGGATGAGGAGTCATCCGTCAAATTAAGCTTTACTACCTCCCCGGAGTCACCCGTTATATTAGGCTTGGCTCTAACCAGGTGTCACCCATTCTATTAGGCATGGCATCCTAGGTTTAGAGAGAAGTGTCTTTACCCATGGCATGGTACTGACACCTTTCCAACTGGGGTTATAGGTTGGACCCCAAAGAAGCTAGAAGGGGCATATCGGTTTGATGACTACCCCCAGTCTCAGTTTTAGATTCAGTCTTAGTAAAAGAATTTAGCTGAGGAGTCACCCGTTATACTAGGCTTGAGTACCTCTCAGAGATCACCCATTATATAGGCTTGATCTTAGATTTAGATAATCATATTCGTTATCAGTAGACTCAGAGATCACCCGTTATATAGTCTTGATCTCAGATTCAGTTTATCAAGTATAGGTATCATTACCAGTAGACTCAGAGGTCTCCTGTTATATAGGCTTCATCTCAGATATAATAAATCAGTATCAGTATCAGCAAGATTAGACATCAATCTTAATAGACTCAGTTATTTTCTCTCTCAGTATTAGTAAACTCAAACATCAGTATTAGTAGACTCAGTCATCAGTAAGTCAGTATTCAGAAACCAGTATTTAGAGTTCGTATTCAATGTTACTGCTATTCCAATTTTGGTTTGTGCATTCATACATATGTCCTCATTCAGTACTCTCATGTTATTCAGTTAAGCTATGTTCATGCATAAGCCCTTGCATTTAGCCTTACTTCATCTAGCATACCAGTAGGATGCATTTTTTCCCTTGCGCTATGGTGTCTTATACCATAGGTTCTGAAGCGCGAGATCCAGAGCACCCTTAGTAGTCCAGACTCAGTCAGCAGCAGTAAATGTAGTAGTGAGTCCTCTTCATTCGAGGATGATCCTTATTTATTATGGCATTAGACTCAATTTATTTTCAGTAGACGAAGTTAGTTGGGGACATGTCCCATCAACTCCACAGTTCAGACAAGTTTAGAGGCTTTTCGAATAGATGTATTAGTATTCAGTTTTTAATATTGAGTATTTTTAGATATTTGAACCATATGGCAAGTTTTCACCAGTTTTCCGCATTTATTTCAGTATATTATGTAGTGCTCAGGTACAGATATCAAAAAAGGGTTAGCTTATGGTCCTTCGGGATCATGAGCACTGTGTGGCATTCCGATTCTAGAAAATTGAGGCATTACATCGGTGTAGTTTGACTGTCCTAAAATCACTCATGGGATATATGTCCAGTGTTACCCCCTGAACAGGCCCAGTGCATGTAGCCGCACGAATCAGAGATATCACAGGGGTCGGGAATTCCTGTGTACCCTTCGCACTCTATGATACATATATACAAGTATAACTTAGGGGATTCTTATGTACCCCACAAGTATATGGTCACTATGACCAACCCTCATGTTGGCAAATATGAGTTTCCAGTGTCCGTCCATTGGACTCACACCTTCACGATTAGCTATCACAACCGCCATTACTGCCCAATTAAAACCTTTAGCACATAACCAAACCACCAATTCCAGAGTTTATTACCAAGGCATTATGAAGTTCTATCGTCATACCAACTATAACTTGCAAGGAATGTCATTAGCCAACACTTAGGGGATTCCTATGTAACCCATAGAATTTCCAATCAATCAAAACCATGGACACCAAGGCCTTTCAAAATCATTTAATTCAATCAAACCATTTCAGGTTCCATTACCATATTATGAAATGCAAGGTTTTAAATAAAAGTAAAACTATTTGGCAAAACATTCTTATTGGCATTTTAACAAACATATTGAGGGCATAAAGTTTCCAAAACCAAAACCAAGAACAAATTAACCATTACCATGCAACCACATGTTCAAACCACCATTATAACATGAAAACCATATAAAAACTAGGAAAATATCATCCAACAAAGAACAACCTAATACCCCTAACATATATTTCAAAACCAACACAAACCCACAATCTTGCCATGAAAACCATTAAGTAAAACATGATTTTAGTTTGAACTAATAATGAGGGAGGATTAACATGCCTTAGATACCAAAGAAGACGGAGAAATTTTCTCTTGAAAGCCCCTAATTTAATCACCTTGAGGAAACCCTAGCCTCTTTCTTGAACCAAAAGCTTGAGAGAGATTTAAGAGTGTTTAAAGTGTTTTTGATTGAGAATAATAGGGTAAATGAAGTCCTAATAATGTTTTAAGTTGTGGGTCCAAAATAATTTAAGAGGGAAAGTGTCCAGAGTACCCCTAACTTAAACTGTATATATTCCACAAGTGGGTACGGTTTGGACTCCTTCACTTGTACCCACCTCATACGAGTGGTACCCTCCACTCGTACCCAAGATAGAAATTTGGACTCCATATTATGTCCAACATACAACTCCCCTGTTCAAATTGTACCATCACCATAAAACAAGTGCCCACCTAGTTGTACCCTAAGCAGAATGTCAAGGCTAGACAATGAACAACATACGGTTTGGATCCTACCTCATGTATCATGTATATCCAAATCGTACCTCGGATAGAAAACAACTAAAACCACGCTGAGTAACATACGAACAAGACCCCTAAACTGTATCTACATCATATGACAAGTAAATATGAGTCGTATGATGATCGATAAGCTCAGACTTAGGAAATTTCTAAGAACCAAACTTAGGGTGTTTCAATTCTCCCCCACTTGATGATTTGTCCTTGAATAATGGAACGATGTAGTACTAGCAGGATTAAACCCCTAAACGTCTCTACCCTTACCTTTAAGAAAGAAAACAGAATACCAAGGAATCAATTTTTCCTTTAACAAAGTTGGAAAACAAAGATGTTATGAATAACACATACCTTCCGCACAAATTTCTGGAGCAGAAAATAGGAACAGATACTTGGACTTCATGTACTTTTTAGCTTTCCATGTAGCCTCTTCTGCTTTGTGGTTCCTCCATAGAACCTTTATGGATGCCATATCTTTGATCCAAAACTAATAAACCTGATGATCTAAGATCTCAACCAGAATCTCTTTATAAGACAAAGAATCTGAAATACCATTATCCTTGATAGGCACGATTTGAGATGGATCACCAATACACTTTTTCAATATAGAGACATAGAATACCGTGTGAATGGAGCTCAAACTAGAAGGCAATTCTAACTCTTAGGCAACATTTCCAACCCTCCTCAAAATCACATAAGGACCCATATACCGGGGACTGAGCTTTCCCTTTTTCCCAAACTGCATCACTTTTTTCATGGGAGACACCTTCCAGAACACCCTATCTCCAACCTCAAACTCTAAGTCCTTTTGTATTATGTTTGCATAGGACTTTTAGCGACTTTAGGTAGCCTAAAGTCTATACTAAATCACCTTCACCTTATCCATTGCTTGGAGTAACAGATCATAGCCAAACATATTCACCTTACCAAGCTCGAACCACCCAATATGACATCTACAACTCCTACCATACAAGGCTCCAAATAGAGCCATCCCAATGCTAGAGTGCTGGCTATTATTATAAGCAAACTCCACTAGAGGAAAATGCTCAACCCAAATACCACCATAATCCATCATGCAAACACAAAGCATGTCCACCGATGTCTGACTAGTCCTTTCTACTTGCCCATCTGACTGCGGGTGAAAAGTAGTACCCAGACTAACCTTAGTCCCTAGTCCTTTCTGAAATGATCGCCAGATATGAGATAAAAATTACGTACCACGATCAGAGATGATAGAAATAGTACCCTATGCAACTTCACAATCTCATGGAGATACAACCTCACATAATCCTCAATTGAGAAGTTAGTCCTCACTGGCAAAAAGTGAGTCACTTTGTCATCCTATCCATGATGACCCAAACTAAATCAAACTAATTCTGAGACCAAGGAAGCCCAGTAACAAAGTTCATATTGATTACTTCCCACTTCCTTTCTGGCAACTCAATTTGTTGATACAATTTTTCGGGCCTCATGTCCTGAACTTCGACTTGCTGGCACACCATGTACTTGGCCACAATATTAGAAATATCTCTCTTAATATTGTCCACCAAGACATCTCCTTAAGGTCATGATACATTTTTGTTGAACCAGGATAAACAATGTAGCGTAACTCATGCGCCTCAGCCAAGATCCTCTCATGCAAACTATCCACATCAGGAACACAAAATCTCCCTTAGTACCGCAAAGTACCATCACCATTAATCTCAAAGGCCAACACCTTTTGTCCACCTGCATCACCCTTAATTCTCATTAGGATAAGATCTAACATTTGTTTTTTCTTGATTTCAGCACTAAGGGATGACTGTACCACTTCCTGCACCAACACACCACCATTCTTGGAGTCCAAGAGACAAACTCCAAGATTAGCCAAATAGTGAATGTCTTTCATCAATTCCCGCTTCTCCTTATCCATATGATCTAGACTTTCTATGGATAACCTGCTAAGAGCATCAATAACTATGTTTGCTTTACCTGGGTGGTACTAAAAACTCATGTCATAATCCTTGAGAAGCTCAAGCCATCTCCTTTGCTTGAGGTTACGCTCTTTCTAAGTAAACACATACTGTAGGCTCTTATGATCGAAAAAGATATCCACATGCACTATATACAAATAGTGATGCCATATCTACAACACGAATACCACAACCAATAACTCTAAGTCATGGGTCGGATAATTCTTCTCATGCACCTTCAATTGTATAGACGCATAAGCTATCACCTTTCGATGCTTCATTAGAACATAACTAAGTCCCACACGGGACGTATCACAGTAGACCACAAACCCATCAGTTCTTTCAGGTAAAGTTAAAACCGAAGCCAAAGTAAGCATATCCTTCAGCTTCTCAAAACTACCTCACCATCACTAGACCACAAGAACTTTATCTTCTTTTGAGTTAATTTAGTCAACGGGGCAACTATAGTCGAAAAACTCTCCACAAACCTCCTATAGTAGCCAGCCAAACCCAAGAAGCTCCAAATATCGGTTGGAGTCATTAGTTTAGGCCACTTCATCACCACTGTAACCTTCTGCAAATCTATCATGATCTCCTCACTAGAAATGATATGACCCAAAAATGTGACAACGTTAAGTAAAAATTCATATTTTGAAAAATTAGCATATAACTGCAGCTCTTTCAAGGTCTGTAACACAACACAGAGGTCATCGGCATGATCCACCCCACTCTTAAGTACACCAAAATGTCGTCTATGAAAACAATGACAAAGAAGTCTAAAAACTATTAGCATACCTTATTCATCACATCCATGAATGCCACTGGGGCATTGGTCAACCCAAAAGACATAACTAGAGACTCAAAATGCCCATACCGAGTTCAAAAAACTATCTTAGGGATATCCATATCCCTAATCTTTAACTAATGATACCCAGATCTAAGTTCAATATTAGAGAAAAACTTAGCACCCTGCAACTAATCAAGCAGATTATCTATCTTTGGAAAAGGATACTTATTCTTTATCGTCACCTTATTCAACTGCCAGTAATCAATACATATCCAAAGAAAACCATAATTTTTATGGACGAATAACACCGGTGTACCCTATGGGGATACAATAGGATAGATGAAACCTTTATCTAAAAGATCCTTGAGTTGATCCTTAAGCTCCTTCAACTCAGCTGGAGCTATTCTATACGTTGGAATAAAAATCAAACGAGTGTCCAGAACAAAATCTATTCCAAACTCAATCTCCCTATTAGGAAGAACACCAGGAAGGTCATCAGGGAAGACCTCAGAAAATTCATTTACCACCGAAACAAAATGCAAAGAAGGACCATCCAAGTTAGAATCTTTAACCCAAACCAGATGATAGAGACACCCTTAGAGATTAATCTCTGTGTTCTAAGATATGATGTAAACTTCCCTTTAAGAGCTAGAGAACCACCCTCCTACTAAATAACGGTTTCATTGGGGAATTTAAAGACAACCTTACGGGTCTGATAGTCTTGAGAAGCATATCACGAGTGCAACCAAAATTTTAAGACAACCTTACGGGTCTGACAGTCTTGAGAAGCATCAAACGAGTGCAACCAATCCATTCCCAATATAAAATCAAAATCCACCATATCCAATTCAAATAGGTCCACCAAATTTTCTTTACTACCAATAGATACCACCCCCTATAGAATCTTCTAGCAATCACAGAGTCACCTACCGGGGTAGAAACAAAAAAAGAGTTTGAAACACACTCTGGACCAAAATCAAAATGCACAGCCAGAAATAGGGTCACATAAGTGCGAGTGGACCCTGGATAAAATAAATAGTACACATCATGAGAAAAGAGTTTCAATATACCAGTCCCGAAATCAGGCGATGCCTCGAACTCCTGTCAGGTAGTGAGAGCATAACAATTATTCCAACCAATGTCAGAACTAGATGGTGCACCCTTTGGTGATGGAGCTTATGATAAAGCAATTGGAACCTTATTCACCCCCAAAGCAACCTTACCAACCTAACGGTTTCTAAGCATAGGTCATGCCTAACCACAGTTGAAGCACCTGTCCCTTCCCTCATCATAGAAACCCCATTGCAATCTGCTATAATACCTGCATAGAGGATATAATAGAGCTGATTGGCCCCACTAGCCTGAGATTGGCCACCCTGTGCCATAAAGTTATCGCCACTTTAGAAATGCCTGTCACCCGATGACTTTGGGTAGGGAGCAGTAGCTATTGAGTAGGACCCAAAATTGCCCCACTTCTTTTTAGACCACTTACCACCATTCCTGCCACCCTGTTGTTGGCCACTACCCTGCTCAGAGAACCTAAACTTCTTGCCCTGCCTCTTTTCTATTTCATCCTGCTTCTTCTCTTCCACTTCTACCTAGTGCATGTACATAACCAACCTAGAGATATCTATGTCCTTGATCAACAAGGTAGCCTTACTCTCCGATATCAAATCTCTAGAAAACCTAGAAGCAAACTTTCTCATCCTAGACCTCATGCTAGAAACCATCTCTGGAGCATACCGAGATAACTGGTTAATCTTCAAGGCATACTTCTTAACTGACATCTTTCTTTGCCTCAGATTAACAAACTCTTCCACTATAGTTTCCTCAACTCCTAAGGAAAGAAGCGGTCCAGAAATACATTAGAAAAATCCTCCCACAGAGATGACTCAAAATTGTCACCCTTTGCCTGATCCTATTTCTCGTACCACTGGTACGCCACATCCTTCAGCTGGTAGGCGACAAGATCCACACCTTTCACATTCGTGGCATACATAATATGAAATATATTTTACATTTCATCAAGAAAACCCTGAGGATCCTGCTCTACCTTAACACCAGTAAAGGTTGGAGGGTTCAACATCATGAACTGGCCAACCATTGTGGCCTTAGAAGATGGAGTAACAGAAGTACTACATTCATCTTGAGAAGCTACCAACTGTGCCAATATATGGATAGATTGACAAAACTCAGCGTTCATCACTTTAGCTTGAGGAGTTTAAGATAGGCTAGAGGGAATCGGTTGAACTCTAGGAGGACAATCAGGAACTAGGCCCTTAGATCGGGTTTGGACCCCATAAGTCGAACAGGTCCCATCAATATTGTCCTTTGGTAGGACAGAGGAGTTTTCGTAAACTTCAGATCATTGAGGAGTCATGATATGAAAAGCAAACAAACAAGGATTATAGGAGAGTTTAGTACCTTAGACTCTACATCTTAAAAATAGAACACAATAAAGAGAAGCGTTCCTAAATACCTTGTAGCTTCTCCCTTATGAGTATGGCACACAACATACCCTTAAGAGACTCTACTCGACACGACTTTGTGGACTCCCATGTGAACATGAGCCTAGGGCTCTGATACTAATCTAGCACGGCCTGAACCAGGTCTAATTCATATCGGGTGTCTCAAGCCCAACCAGAATCGGAGACTACCCCTAATACCCAACCATAACCACCCTATACCTTCTGCTAGATAAATTTCAAACATATAACAAAATAGAACAATCATAAATCAAATACTAAAATTAAAGTCTATGAACCTATTCAACTGATGTCAGCCCAATACCAATATTAATATTAAGGTTGACAACTATAACGACATTGCCCATGCCCATAGTAGTCACACAAAGCCTATAACCGTAAATAAAGAACATCTAATCAAGACATGGCCCCGACCATATCCAAAACCAAAGTCCAAGAAACAAACAAAAGTATGAAAAGGAATCCATAGCATGAAATTGAGTCTTCCAGAGTATGAAAGCTCACCACTTTAGTCTGACACAAATGTTGTCCCCAAATCCAACCACTAAGCAAGAGTAGTAGTATGGCTGGTTCCTACATCGTTGGGGATACAACGCCCAAAGATGGTTTAGCGGGTGAACTCAACATGTACTCAGGAATAAGGAAGAAATAATATCATTATTCATAACCAAAGTAAATAACCATGTGCATTCATATACATATATACATATATATACCATGCCGGGAAAGAGAACCAGTTTTAGCCTGTATTTAAAACCTTAACCAAGGTTGTGTAGCTTGACCGTCTTAAAACTATCCATGGTTTATATGGGTCCAGTGTTACCCTCTGAACGGGCCCAGTTCGTATAGCGGCATGAATCGGAGATATCTAGGGGCCAGGGATTCCAGTGTACCCTTTTCTCTCCATGATACATAAATACAAGTATAACTTAGGGGATTACCGTGTACCCCACAATTATATGGTCACCATGACCAACCCTCATGTTGGCAAATATAAGTTTCCAGTGTCCGTCCATTGGACTCACACCTTCATGATTAGCTATCACAACCGCCATTATTGCCCAATTAAAACCTTTAGCACATAACCAAACCACCAATTCTAGAGTTTATTACCAAGGCATTATGAAGTGCTATCGTTATACCAACTATAACTTGCAAGGAATGTCATTAGCCAACGCTTAGGGGATTCCCATGTACCCCATAGGATTTCCAATCAATCAAAACCATGGCCACCAAGGCCTTTCAAAATCATTTAATTCAACCAAATTATTTAGGTTTCCATTACTATATTATGCAATGCAAGATTTTAAATAAAAGTCAAACTATGTGACAAAAGATTCTTATTGGCATTTTGACAAATATGTGAGGGCATAGAGTTTCCAAAACCAAAATTTAAAATAGATTAACCATTCCCATGCCACATGTTCAAATGATCATAATAACATAAAAACCATAAGAAAAATATAGGAAAACATTATCCAATAAAGAATAACCGAAAACTCTAACATGTATTTCAAAACCAACACAAACCCACGGCCATGCCATAAAAACCATTTAGTAAACATGCTTTTAGTTTTAACTAACAATGACGGAGGAGTAACATGCCTTGATATCAAAAAAGACAAAGAGATTTGCTTTTGGAAGCCCCTAATTGAATCACCTTGAAGATACCTTAGCCTCTATCTTAACCAAAAAATTGAGAGAGATTTGAGAGTGTTTAAAGTGTTTTTAAATGAGAATAATAAAGTGAATGAAGTCCAAATAGTGTTTTAAGTCAGAGGGTCAAAAGAAGTTAAGAGGGAAAATACCCAGAATACCCCTAATTTAAACTATAAAAATTCCACAGGTGGGTATGGTTTGGACTTCTCCACTCATACCCACCTCATACGAGTTGTACTCTCCACTCATACCCATGATGAAAAGTTGGCCTCCATATTCTATCAAAAATATGACTCCCCTTGCCCAAATAGTACCATCACCATACGACAAGCACCCACTTAATCGTACCCTAAGAAGAATGTCAAGGCTAGACAATGAACTACATACAATTTGGACCCTATCTCTTATATCATGTACATACGACTCGTATGGAGTCTTTTCATACCTTGGAAAAACAACAACCAAAACCACACCGAGTAACATACTACCAAGACCCCTGAACCGTATCAAAATTATACGATAAGTAAACATGAGTCATATGATGATCAAAAATCTCAGACTCGGGAAATTTCTAAGAACCAAACTCAGGGTGTTACATATATATAAATATAAATATATCACATACCTGGGGTAGGGAACTAGGTTTTGCATGAAGGTTAAAACCTTAACATGAATTGTGTAGCTTAACCGTCATAATAGTATCCACGGACTATATCATCCCCAATTCTCACCCCCGAGTCAGGCCTTAGTGCGTGTAGCCATATGAATCAAAGAATAATCATATATAAATATATACATGGGGGACACGAGCCTTCTAATTATATACTAAGGTGACTTAAGCACCCGTCCATTGGACTCACACCTTCATGATTGGCTATCACAACCTACCATTATTGCCGAATTAAAATCTTTAGCATATAACTAAATCACTAATTCCAGAGTCTATTACCACAACATTATGAAGTGGTATCGTCATACTAACTTATCTTGCAAGTAATGTCATTAGCCAATACTTAGGGTATTCTCATGTACCCTATAGGATTTCCAATGAATTAAAACCATGACCACCAAGTCCTTTCAAAATCATTTAATTCAACCAAACTATTTAGGGTTCCATTACCATATTATGCAATGCAAAGTTTTAAGTAAAAGTCAAACTATGTGATAAAAGATTCTCATTGGCATTTTAACAAACATGTTGAGGGCAGAGAGTTTCCAAAACCAAAATCAAGAACAAAATAACCATTACCATGCAACCACATGTTCAAACCACAATTATAATATGAAAACCATAAGAAAAACATGAAAAGACATTATCCAACAAAGAACAACCAAAACCCCCCAATATATATTTCAAAACCAACACAAACCCACAACCATGCCACAAAAACCATTAAGTGAAACATGTTTTTAGTTTGAACTAACAATAAGGGAGGAGCAACATGCCTTGGATATCAAACAAAATGAAGAGATTTGCATGTGAAAGCCCTTAATTAAATCACCTTGAGAAAACCCTAACCTTTTTCTTAACCAAAAGATTGAGAGAAATTTGAGAGTGTTTAAAGTGTTTTTGATTAAGAATAATAACGTTAATGAAGTCCCAATAGTGTTTTAAGTCATGGGTTTAAAAGAAGTTAAGAGGAAAAATGTCCAAAATACCCCCAATTTAAATTATAAAAATTTTGCAGGTGGGTATGGTTTGGACTTCTCCACTCGTACCCACCTCATATGAGTGGTACCCTCCACTCATACCCATGAAAAAAAGTTGGCCTTCATATTTTGTTCAAAATACGACTTCTCTTGCCCAAATCTTATAATCACCATACAACAAGTACCCACCTAGTCGTACCCTAAGCAGAATGTCAAGGCTAGACAATGAACAATATACGGTTTGGACCCTATCTCTTGTATCATATACATACGACTCGTATGGAGTCTTGTTGTACCTTGGACAAAAAAAACCAAAACTACACTGAGTAATATATGACCAAGACCCATCAACCATATCCACATCATATGATAAGTAAACATGAGTTGTATGATGATCAAAAAGCTCAGACTTAGGAAATTTCTAAGAACCTAATTAAGAGTATTTCATATATATATATATATATGTATCACATGCCGGGGTAGGGAACAAGGCTTCTCATGAACTTTAAAACCTTAACATTAATTGTGTAGCTTAATCATCATAATAGTATCCATGGGCAATATGGGCCCTAGTTCTCACCCCTCAAGGCGGGCCCCAGTATGTGTAGCCGTTTGAATTGGAAAATAATCGTATATATACCGGGGGATACAAACTTTCCAATTATATGCTAATGTGACTTAAGCAACCGATCATGTAATGTAATATGAGGGACTCAAACCTCCCAATCATATAGTAAAGGAGGACTCAAAGCTCCCTGGTCATAATCTAGGGGACTCACCATTTAGATCCTTACGCTGGTAAACACAGTTTCCAGTGTTGGTCCCTTGGGACCGCCACTTTTACGGCCCAACTACCCAACCCTTTTTTAAGATCAATTAAAATGTTTAGCATACATTCCTAATTAAGTGAATCAATTATGCATTAAGGCATCCTGTTGGTATCGTCATACCAATATCACTTGCAAGTTCATTATCATGCCATGTTAACTACTTAGCCTTCTGGGACTCTAACCCCTCGGCCAAAAAAGACTTTAAAATAATTAGTTATTTGGGACTTAAACCCATTTAATCAATTGGGACTCATGCCCGTATGCTTCAATAGGCCTTTCATTCCATGCAAATAGTTTCAAAGATTGTTTAATATGCTTATTTTTTACATCCGAAACCAATTTCACATTATTGGGTTGAAACCAATTCAATTGTCTTTATTCTCAAAATTGAGGGAAATAACAATCCCTTAGTTTATTAGCTATACTCATGCACCCTACTAGTTCTAAACCATTGATAAAGCATAAACAATGCAATAATAATTCATGGGAAAATAATATAAGAACCAAGCATGTCAAAACCCTCAACCAATGTCAAAATCCTTATTCAATTTCACACCAATAATCATTTAATATCATGCTTTAAGGAAAGCAAGTTTGAGGGTAGAGTCACACACCTGAAATATTAAGAATTATGGAGAAGAAACCTTGAATTGACCCCTAGATCCTCAATCTTGAGGAAACCCTAACTTGATTTGCTTGAGAGAATTTTAGAGGAAAGAGGACATATTTTGATTATGTTATGGTAAGAATGAGGTTTTAATAGTGTTTATAGGTCGTGGGTTATGTTTAAGGCTAGAGGGAAATGTCCAAATTACCCTTAGTAAAGTGACTAAAAATTGGGCGCTAGTCGTTACGAGTTTCATAATGACTTGTTAAGACTCATTGCGACTTATCTTCATAAGTCATTGTCAAGGCAGGGTCACCAGGCACACACACACACTGTTGTCCCTATGAATCATACCCTATGGCTCATAGTGAGACCCTACGACTTGTAGGGTCCAGTCATAGTCATTGTAGAAACTACTTGAGTATACACTAGACACCCAACGATTGGGACGTAATGACTTGTCATAAGTCTTTATGACTTATGGCCTAAAGTCGTAATCAAGATAGTGAGTTAGGAAAATCTCACTGCAAACCTTACGACTTGGGTCCTATGACCCATAAAGATACCCTGCGACTCGTAGGAAGAGTCATAGTCAAGGTAGTGAGCTCAAGGGTCAAGGACTTTTTAAGGAAAAAAAATTCTGGGACCAAAACCTTTTACCTATTCAAATAGAGCATCAATACTAACGGAGACTAAATTCTGAATCTATAACAAGATAGAAGAGATAAGCTCAGAAACATCTATGATATGTCATAAACCAAACCAAGACCAACACCCTAGTCCACAGTAATCCACAAAGCCTTCTAATCAAAATCAAAATTAATAAAGTTGGGACATGCCCCCAATGGTAGTCAAAAGTAACTTAGAAGTAAAGTCTATGACATAAAGAAGCTATAACATAAAATGCATCCTTTAGAAGTATAGAAGCTCACCACTTTAGTCTAACTCACAAACTATCCCATAATCAACTACTAACTATGCAGGAGAAGTAGAAGTATGCCCTATTTCTGCATCATATGGGGATACAACGTACATAGACGGTTAGCCGGTTGAGTGTTAGCATGTAACTTAGGGATAAAGGAACAATAATAATGCCATGATCAGTAGTTCAAAACCAGTCCATATCCAGTGTAAATAATCATATGCTAATATATATATATATATATATATATATATTACATGCTGGGGTATGGAACAAGGCTTAGCATGAACTTTAAAACTTTAACCTAAATTGTCTAGCTTAACTGTCATAATAGTACCCACGGGCTATATGGGCACCAGGTCTCACCCCTGGGTTGGGCCCCAGTGCATATAGCTGAATGAAATAGAGAATAATCATATATATATATATATGCACGGGGGACTTGAACCTTCTTATCATATACTAAGGTGACTTAATCACCCGATCATATAAGGTAATATGAGAGATTCAAACCTCCCAATCATATAAAAAAGAGGGACTCGAAACTTCCTAGTCATAAGCAAGGAGACTCAAATCCTAGGCTATTTAGACTCCTACACCGGCAAATGCAGTTTCTAATGTTGGTCCCTTGGGACCGCCTCTTTCATAACCCAAAAACACAACTCTCTTTTAAGCCCAATTAAAATATTTAGCACACATTCTCAATTAAGTGAACTAATTATTCATTAAGGCATCCCACTAGTATTTTCATACCAACATCACTTGTAAGTTAATTATCATGCCTTGTCAACTACTTAGCCTGCTGGGACTCTAACCCCTCACCTAAAAAGGACTTCAAAATAGTTTATCATTTGGGACTCAAACCTATTTAATCAATTGGGACTCATACCCATATATGCTTAAATAAGCCTCTTATGCAATGCAAATAGTTTGAAAGATAGTTTAATATGCATACTTTTCACATCCAAAACCAATTTCACAGTATTGGGTTGGAGTTGTTACCAATCAAATTGTCATTATTCACAAAATTAGGGAAAATTCCAATTTCCTAGTTTATTACCCATACACATTCACCCTGTAAGTTTAAAACCATTGACACTACTAAAAAAGGCCAAAAATCGATGCAAAAAAAAGCAACGAACTGTGTCACTTTAAAAAGAGACGAGAAACGCAAAACTGTCCGTCACCTTTTTAGTTTAATTTTAACTTTTATTTATTTTTTATTAAAATTGAAGGCCAACATCTTAATATTCTTCGCTTTTTTCATAGATTATTGTGCCAAATAATTAAAAAATAATTTATAATTTTTTTAATAAATGTGACGGATAGCATCATAAATTATTTAATAATAATAATAATTTTTTTTGAAAAGCAGTGTAATCTGTCGATTTTTAAATTTAATTTTTATTTTTTATTATTTTTTTAAAAGCAACGGACATCGTCGCTATAATTTTTATTTTTTAAAATATTAATTCTAGAAAAGCGATGTTGTCCCTCACAATTTGTAATTATTTTTAATTTTTTTAATTTTCTACAAAAAGCGAAGGATAGTGCCACTTTTTTTAAAACTAAATAAAAATTATTTTTTGAAGAGCAACGTTGTCCTTTGATTTTTAAATTTAATTTTTATTTATTTTTGTTAAAATCAACGGATAACATCAATATAATGTTTTATTTTTAAAATATTAATTATAGAAAAGCGATGCTATCCGTCACAATTTTTAATTATTTTACAAAATGCGACGGACAACGTCACTTTTGTTAAAAATAAATAAAAATGAACTTTATGATAAAAAGTGATGTTCTCCGTCGAATAAAAAGCGACGTTATCCGTCACAATTTTTAATTATTTTTTTTTTGCATATTTTTTACAAAAAGCAATGGATAGTGTCACTTTTGTTAAAAATAAATAAAAATAAACTTTATGAAAACGACACTGTCTATCGATATTTGATATTTTTAATTTACTATTAAGTAAAAAATTTTTATATTTAAAAAAATTAAGTGTATTCAATTATATATTGAATATATTGATATCATATGATCGATTGATCAAGACAATAATATACTGTTGCAGTTATAATATAATAATATAAGCTAAATGAAAAGATAGTTTATCAGAGTATATATGAAATACGTTGTATTACGAGGTAATATACATGTATATATGGTGTATATAGTACATATTGTGAAGTTTATAGTCAATAAACTATATATATTGAATACATTGATATCATATGATCGATTGATTAAGGTAATAATATATTGTTGAAATTATAATATAATAATGTAAGCTAAATTAAATGATAATTCATCAGAGTATAAATAAAATACATTGTATTACGAGATAATATACTCGTGTATGCGATGTATATAGTACATATTACAAAGTTGATACTCCATCATATATATATATATATATATGCATGTATGTATGTTGAAATACTTATCTCTCGTATAGTGATGTACATAGTAGTTAAAAGCTAGCTAACTAAATCTATATATTCAGATTTTTTGAATAATACGTTAACATCATATGATCGAGGTTATAATACACTATTGAGTTATAATAATGAATCTACTTAACTGACAATTCATCATATTAATACTCTGTATTAACGTAAAAAAATTTTCCAATTCAATCTTTTTTAACCCAATTTCTAATCTCAATTTGACTCATCTCCTCAATTTTAATCTCAATCGTTCATCATATTTGATTAACGGTCAATATTAAAATTAATTTTCACTATTTTTTCTTGAAATTAGGGGTATGCATCGGTCGGTTCGATTTGATTTTATATATTATCGGTTATCAATTTTTAAATATGTTGAACCAACAATTAAATCAATAAGGTATTTTTTATTGGTTTTTGGTTTATCATATTTTAGTCCTTAACAGTTCGATTTTCAATTTAACCAATAAGAAAATCTGCATAAAATAGAAATAGTAGCAGCTAATTTAATTATTTTTGCAAATACGCGCACTCACAATTTTCAAATACATTGTCTACCACTATTATTATTGTTAAAATAATAGTTAATTCCATTCAATTATTCTTTGGTATTTAATTTTTAGGTAATTTTATACTCAATTATTGTCAATTACAATTAAAATTGACCTCAATTTAACCATAAATTAAATTCTAATTTTAACCTTTTTTTAATCATGTTTTATCTCAACCGTTGATCAAAATGATTTAACGCCTGAGATCCAAAACACCCACTTTTTCCTTTTAAACAAAACAAAACCCTAATCCTCCATTTCTAAAAAAATAACCGCTGCCTCTCCACTCTTTCTCTCTACAATCCCTCTCTTCTATACCTTCTCCCTAAAACAAAACTATTGCTGACCACCAGTCGCATTGTCGACCTTCGTCGTCGCTCCACCTCTCTCCATTTATCCCCCAATAGTAGTCGCCCAATGCTGCCATCGGCGAAATAACTACAACCACCACCATGTATCATTCTTAAATAGCTGCCGCCACTGCTCTCTCTATCACCAGTGAGCTCCTCTTCCTATCTCCATGTTTATACATCCTTAGTATTGAGTTGACAAAGTATTCATACTTGTTTGAATTTATTGGGTTCTTTTCTACATGTATCACCAAGTTTATGCACTTTGTTTTCTCAACATAGCTGGCAAATTATGTTGAACTGGTGAATTGGTGAGAGTCATGTTAGTTGTCTTATTTGAAAATAAAAATGTTGAATTGCCTTGTCAAAAAAAGCTAAAAAGAACTTTTTTTTCCTCTCATATCAGCTTTTAAGCTGTTAATAAATCAAAGATCTAGCATGTTTTTTTAACTTTAAGATACTTGATTAATCAAGGTTTGTAACACATCACGTTTTAATGTGAATTAGACAAAGCTTAATAGGAAGAAAAAAGGATTGTTGGATGTGATTAAGACCAACAAAGATGTATCTAATCTCTATTATTAACATAATTAAAAAGTTGTCATTTTCTTAAAAATAGTTGTGTCATGTGGGCAAGAAGCATCATTCCTTTTTATTTACTTTATTTAGGTAGTATCATATTCTTTTTCAATTGAAAGAAGAAGCATCATCCAATTTCAGCAACTCTAAACCTACTAACCTCTCTATTATCACTTCAATTTTATTTTTTAAGACAATACCTACTAATGTAGTATATTAAATTATTGTTTCAGCTCCTATGTTTCCCCAACACATCAAAATGTTGCCTTGAAAAAGTAATTTATTAAGTTAGTTGAGATAATCATTTATGTATCTTCATTTTTATATGGTTGGGGAATAAATGGCCTTTAAGTAGTTGAAATGTGAATTAGAGAGTTGAAAATGGTTAAGTTTAGTATTTTGAAATGTGTACTAGTCACTTGAAAAGTAGATTTGAAAATGATTTAGTGTAGTTACTTGAAAGATGAACTTGTGTTTTGAAATTAGTTAAATGTAATCACTTGGAAATGTGAATTCATGACTCGAAATTGGTTTAGTGTTGATACTTGAAATGTGAATTCATGACTTGAAAATGATCAAGTTTAGTCACTTGAAATGTGAACTAGAGAGTTGAAAATGATTAAGTGTAGTGTTTTGAAATGTGTACTAGTCACTTGCGAAGTGGATTGGCGACTTGAAAATGGTTTAGTGTAGTTCTTGAAAGGTGAACTTGTGTTTTGAAATTAGTAAAGTGTAGTCACTTGAAAATGTGAATTCATGACTTGAAATTGGTTTAGTGTTGATACTTGAAATGTGAATTCATGACTTGAAAATGGTTAGGCTTAGTCACTTGAAATATGAATTAGAGAGTTGAAAATGGTCAAGTGTAGTATTTTAAAATGTGTACTAGTCACTTGAGAAGTGGATTAGCGACTTGAAAATGGTTTAGTGTAGTTCTTGAAAGGTGAACTTGTGTTTTGAAGTAAAGTATAATCACTTGAAAATGTGAATTCATAACTTGAAATTGGTTTAGTGTTGACACTTGAAATGTGAATTCATGACTTGAAAATGATTAAGTTTAGTCATTTAAAATATGAATTAGAGAGTTGAAAATGGTTAAGTGTAGTGTTTTGAAATGTGTATTAGTCACTTGAGAAGTGGATTAGCGACTTGAAAATAGTTTAGTGTAGTTACTTGAAAGATGAACTTGTGTTTTGAAATTAGTTAAGTGTAATCACTTGAAAATGTGAATTCATGACTTGAAATTGGTTTAGTATTGACACTTGAAATATAATTTAATGACTTAAAAAGTTTAGTCACTTGAAATGTGACTTAGAGAGTTGAAAATGGTTAAGTGTTGTATTTTGAAATGTGTACTAGTCACTTGAGAAGTGGATTAGCAACTTAAAAATGATTTAGTGTGGTTCTTGAAAGATGAACATGTGTTTTTAAATTAGTAAAGTGTAATCACTTGAAAATGTGAATTCATGACTTGAAATTGGTTTAGTGTTGATACTTTAAATGTGAATTCATGACTTGAAAATGATTAGACTTAGTCACTTAAAATGTGAATTAGAGAGTTGAAAATGGTCAAGTGTAGTATTTTGAAATATGTACTAACCACTTGAGAAGTGGATTAGAGACTTGAAAATGGTTTAATGTAGTTCTTGAAAAGTGAACTTGTATTTTGAAATTAGTAAAGTGTAATTACTTGAAAATGTGAATTCAAAACTTGAAAATGGTTTAGTACTGACACTTGAAATATGAATTCATGACTTGAAAATAGTTAAGTTTAGTCACTTGAGAAGTGAATTAGAGAGTTAAAAATGCTTAAGTGTAGTGTTTTGAAATGTATACTACTGACTTCAAATTTATCAAGTGTGTAGTCACTTGAAATGTGAATTAGAGAGTTGCAAAATTATTAAGGGTAGTGTTTTGAAATGTATACTAGTGACTTCAAATTGATCAAGTATAGTCACTTGAGAAGTGAATTAGTGACTTGAAAATGATTGTGTAGTTACTTGAAAGGTAAACTTGTGTTTTGAAATTAGTAAAGTGTAATCAATTAAAAGTGTGAATTCATAACTTGATATTGATTTAGTGTTGTCACTTGGAATGTGAATTCATGACTTGAAAATGGTTAAGTTTAGTCACTTGAGAAGTGAAGTAGAGAATTGAAAATGGTTAAGTGTAGTGTTTTGAAATGTGTACTAGTGACTTCAAAAATATCAAGTCTCCACCACCTCCACCTCCATCTTCCCCTCCACCTCTTCCTGTAGAAGATGATATTGATGCAGATTTGATTGGTCTAGTTTCTGGAAATACAAACATGTTTGGTAGAGTGTTCATCGATCCTGATGGATCTTCGTAAGTTTATTTTTTAATTTATAGGTTTATTTTTTTCATTAATAAAATATTCAAGCTTAAATACTTATTATGTTATTTACAGGTGGCATTCCACGTCAAAAGAAGTTGATGAGGCGTAAGGGAGAGCGTTATGAGACTTTTTACATATCCTTGGCACGAGTGGTGGGACATTCCAATAGTCTTTAAACAAGCCATGTTTCAAGAGTGTAAGGTATATTAGATTTAATTATTATTTAGTTAACTCTAATATATATATACATATATATATATATATATATCACATATAACACTAGTCAATTGATTTTTCAGACAATGTGTTGTTGGTTGGCAAAGTATGATGAGGCCATTTCTATAATTTTTGAGTGACATGCTACTATGTCACATCAGATTGCACATCTTAGATGTGCCTTGACACAGACCGTTGCTCTTGATTCAAGTAGCGAAGAGGAAACAGAGAGTGATGAGGAATTTGTTGAGGCTACTTCTTAGTGTTGTTGGACTTGACTTTTAGATAATTTTTAGATATTTTTGAACTTTTTAATTAGTGAAAAATCTTTAGGAGTGTTTAAGTATTTTGATTGTTGTTGGATTCATTATTTAAGTATTGTTGGTTTGAATTGCTTAAATGATTTGTTGATGTAGTGTGTTGTATGATTATTGTAATAAAGTATGTTGCATGAGGATGTATATATTGAATTGCATTTTTATTTGGCAGGTGGGATGAAGAAAATGCAGATATCTACATCCAAAAAAATGTAGAAAAGCGATGATGACCGTCACTTTTTTATTCATTATGAAGAACAAAAAGAGACGACCAACGTCGCTTTTTATTATTCATTATGAAGAACAAAAAGCAACGATCACTGCCATTTTTTATTCATTATGAAGAACAAAAAGCGAACTAATGTCGCTTTTTCAATCCTTATGATGAACAGAAAACTACGACCAATGTCGCTTTTTCTAAAAAAAATATTTTATTTTTCTCAAATTACGATGACAGTGTCAATTTTTTTGAAAAAAATTATTATTTTTTCAATAAAGTGATGACATCTGTTGTTTTTTGTTCATCATGTGTTTTTCACTGAAGAACAGAAAACGACACACAACGTTACTTTTTCTAAGAATAACTAATTTTTTTCAAAAAGTGACGTTGTCCATCATAATAAAAGCAAAGCAAGCTGTCGTTTTTAAAAAACAATGCCCCTTTTTGAGATGAAAAAAAGCGATAGATTTTCATTATTTTTTCCTAAAAAGTGACGCTATTCATCGTTTTTGGCCGTCGTTTTTTGACATTTTTTTGTAGTGTGATAAAGCATAAACAATGCATAATAATTCATGGAAAAACAATATAAGAACCAACCATGTCAAAATCCTCAACCCATGTGAAAACCTTCATTAATTTCACATCAATAATTATTTAAATATCATGCTTTAAGGAAAAAAAGTTTGAGGGTCACATGCCGAAAATATCAAGCATTATGGAGAAGAAACCTTGAATTGACTCCTAGATCCTCAATCTTGAGGAAACCCTAGCTTGCTTTGCTTGAGAGAATTTGCGAGAGAAGAGGACATGTTATGATTATGTTATGGTGATAATGAGGTCTCAATATTGTTTATAGGTCGTGGGCTTTGTTCAGGAGAAGAGGGAAGTGTCTAAAATACCCTTAGTAAAAAGACTAAAAATTGGTCGCCAGTCATTATGGGTCTCATAACGACTCGTTAAGACTCATTTCAACTCATCTCCATGAGTCATAGTCAAGGCAGTGCCACCAGGCACACACGCACTGTTGTCCCTACGACTCATAATAAGACCCTGCGACTCATTGAGTCTAATCATAGTCAACACAGAAACCACTTGGGTATACATTGGACACCCTATGATTGAGACGTAACGACTCGTCCTGAGTTTTTATGACTCGTGACTTTAAGTTGTAATCAAGATAGTGAATCAAGAATAATCTCACTCGTCACCTTATGACTTAAGTCCTATGACCCATAAAGACACCTTACAACTCGTAGTAAGAGTTGTAGTAAGGTCAGTGAGCTCAAGGTTCAAGGAATATTTGAGGACAAAAAATTTGAGGTGTTTCAATAGCAGTTTCCTTTCTCAACATCTTGAATATTGGTTCACAAATCAATATGAATTGTACAATTAATCGACTGATGTAAATGAGTCAATCTAGGAAACTCATCACATTCTTTTGACTTTTTAGAGTAGACAAGTCTTGGATAACTTTTATTTTAAAGGATCCAATTCTGTGTCTTTCCGCCACAATGAAAGCCAATAGCTTCCCATTAGGAACACCAAATGCACACTTTGTGGGATTCAGTATTAGATAGTACTGCCTCAATTCTTTAAAAAACTTCTTTAAATTATTAATTAATCTGAGCCTTTTTGCGACTTGCTAATGACATCATCAAAATATTATGTGACCCCATAAAATTTTAATGAATTTATTTTTGACCCCCACTTGCGTAATACCAATTTTTGACTTAAATTATGTTTAGAGATGTTAAAAGGGTGTTTTGATAAAGTTTTGAAATCTTTGAAAGAGGTTTGGGGCTATTTTGGAATTCTGTGGTAGTGAGCCTTCGTGATATTGACGTGTCACGTAGGTTAGCCTCCATTATAAGGGCGTGGCACGGAGGCTAACCTCAACAATAGTATTGTGCTACACTGCTGGTTTAGTTTGCCCCAATTTTTATTTTTTTCACTTAGGGTAAGGGGATTTTGTCCCTTTTACCCCTTGTACGACCTTTAAACATAAAATAATCCCATTACCTTAAGTTTTTAAAGAACAAATCATTCTTTTTCTCTCTTAAACTCAAAACCTAAGAACATTTAAAAGTTTTTATAGAGAATTCATCATCTGGGCTCTACACGTCAAATTGTCTTTAATTCCTTGTGTATTTTAGACATGTTCCTCATCTATAACTTGTATTTTTACAATGTGGCATTATTTTATTAGATATTCATGTGTTTTAATGTTGAGTTTGAAATTGAGTTGAGGGCTTTTCATGGTTATTTCTTGAATTACTTGTCCCATGTATTAAATTAATTATTCAAGCTTTGAATTGATGTTGTTGGGAGTGAATTGGTCAATTTCTTAAATGATTGGAATGTGAACATGGGTTTCTCTAAATTGATGGAATTTTGTCTTGATAATGGCATTAACCTTAACCTACTTTGTGAACTTAATTTTTAATATGGATAATTACATGGTTTAACTTGGTTTTGAACCCATTGTAATACATTAGATGATAAATGGATATAAAAATGGAGTTGTATGGCCTTGGAGGCCATGGCTTGGATTTTAAATGGAACTTGTGAGTCAATTTGGATTCCTGAAATTGTTTGGCATAATTACATTAGCTTGCAAGCATATTAGTATGACAATACCCATTGGTAAATGCCTTAATAAATGACTCATGGGTTAACAGTGGATTTATTTACATATTAATTTAATTTAGAATTAAAGGGAATTATGTAGCTCACCATGAAGGTGTAGGTCTCGGGGGGATCAACATAGAATCCACATTTGCCGGTATTAGGGGTCCATATGATTGTGTGCTTGGTGCATACATTATATATATATTTTGGGAGGGGGTAGGACCTTGATGTATTTGGCCTTTTTGCATTTTTCCTTGTTCGTGCAGCTAACATGTACTAGGGACCTTACATCAAGGGGAGGAGTACCTATATAGCCCATGGGTTCCTTTAGGATAGATTGAGCTACATAGTTCTGGTTAAGTCTTTAAACTCTCTTGTTCATGACCCTTGTACCTATGTCAACATCCTATATATATGTATATGAATGTTGTGCATGTGGTTTTGATTTGTTTTAGAATTCTTATTATTTTATCCATTTTCTTGAGTTACATGCTTGTGCTCTCCCCACTGACCATCCCTAGATGATGCATTATTTCATGATGTAGTGTCTGAGGGATTTTTCTATTGCCCCTGTTCAGTATTAGGTGGTTGAGTTTGATCAATTGTGAAGTGGTGAGCCTGCATCTTTCAGAAGGCCCTACCATTTTCTTATTGTTTTTACTGTTTGGTCTTTCTTTGGATCTATTTTGGTCATAGTCGGGGGCATGTCTCAACTTATTTGGTATTTCTTGGTTTGGAGGCTTTTGTGGGAAGGTATGGGTTTGATTGTTGGTTTTGATACTTAGAAATTTCATTTGATTTACATACCTTTTTATCACTATCTTAATTGGCTTTCGGTTTATTATTATTATCGTGCTCTTAAGGTTAGGCTAAGGGAGGTGGTGTACGTTCCATGGTGGGCTTGATATACCTGTCACAACTAGGCCCTAGTTTAGGTCGTGAAAAGCTTGGTATTAGAGCATGGCTTAAGATTGTTGGGTGTCCACAAAGCCGTGTCGAGTAGAGTCCCATTTATGGGTGTGTAGCATGCCACAATTATAAGGAGGAGGCTATGAGGCATTTAGGAATGTTTTCGTTTCTTGTGTTTTATTTTTTGGGCTACAGAGTCTAGTGCTATAAAATTTCTCTAAATCCTGGCTTGATCGCATTTCAGATTATGCCTCCGCAAAGATCTAACGGTCATAGAAACACTATTGGAAACTTTGTCACACCTGAGGAGAATGTGGAGAGAATTTGACCTGCTCATAAGATGCATACTCGATCTAAGGTCCTTGCTCCTGACTGTTCTGCTCCACGTGGGGTTCGATCGATCCCTATAGTTCCCCCCTTAGACTTCCTGGGTTGGTGATACTTATGATCAACTACCTCAGGTAAATATCTTAAATGCAGAGTTCCGTCAGTCTATTCTTATGCTTGCTTAATTGGTGGCATCACAGCCCCGTCGGCCTAATCATGTTAGTCCTATTGCTAATTTATTTGAGGTCACCAAGGTTGGCCAATTTATGAGGTTGAATACCCCAACCTTTATAGTCTCTAAGGTTGAGAAGAATTCTCAGCGGGTTTATTGATGAGACAAAAAAAGATTTTTTGAGTTTTGCATTCTACTGATCTAGAGGGTGTGGAGTTTGATGCTTATCAGTTGAAATCTATGGCTTATCAGTGGTATTTTGGAGTAGAAGTAAGGGGTGATGATGTTGAACAAACAGTATGGGATGACTTTTCAACTACTTTTCATGATCACTTCTTTTCTTAGGAGTTAAGGGAAACTAAGGTAGAAGAGTTTGTGAACCTGAAGTAAGGTAAGATGAGTGTTAATCAGCATGCAAAGAATCTCCATCAGTTATCACGTTATGCTCCTGAATTGGTGTCCAATATGAGGTCCTGAATGAGGAAGTTTGCTTCTGGTATGTCCGGTGATTTGGTATTAGAGAGAAATTATCTAACTCACGATCTAGAGTTGGTGGCTGTGGTCTTTGCATTAAAAATCTGGCACCATTATTTTTATGGAGTGCATCTGGATATTTTCTTGGATCATAAGAGCTTGCAGTATGTGTTTTCACAAAAGAATTGATCCTCATGCAGAGAAAGTGTCTCAAATTTCTTAAGGGTTATGAAATGAGTTTGCACTTCAATCTATGTAAAGCTAATATTGTTGCTGATGCTCTTATAAGGTTATCTATTGGGAGCTTATCTCACATTGAGAAGAAGAATAGAGGGTTGGTGAAGGATATTCATAGGTTGTCTAACTTGGGAGTTTATTTTTTGGACTCTTAGGATAGAGGAGTGATAGTCCAGGAAGTGGTTAAATGATCTCTCAGTACTGAGGTAAAAGAGAAGCAGGTTATGGATCTCATACTTTTGCAGATTAAAAATGATGTGGGTCAGCAAAAGGTTATGGCTTTCGAGATTGGAGAGATGGCATCTTAAGAAACCAAGGAAGATTGTGTGTTCCTAATGTATTCACCCTGTTATTTCTTTGGTGACTTTACTATTTGGTATTTTTTGATCATTTTTAGTCATAATTAAGAGCATGTCCCAACTTAGTTGGTATTTTCTTTTTTAGAGGCTTTTGTCGACAAAAGTGGGTTGGATTCTTGACTTTGACTCTTAGAACTTTTATTTGATTTACTTACCTTTTTCTCACTATGTTGTTTGGATTTTTCTTTAATATTATTATTGTGCTCTCAAGGTTAGGCTAAGGGGTTGGTCTCAGGTCCATGGTAGGCTTGAGATACCCATCATGACTAGGCCCTGGTTTGGATTGTGATAAGTTTATTATCAGAGCATGGTTCAGGGTCGTTGGGTAGCCATAAACCCGTGTCGAGTAGAGTCCCCTTTATGGTATGCAGTGCGCCACACTTATAATAAGTAGGCTACAAGATTTTTAGGAATGTTTTCTTTTTTTGTGTTCTATTTTTTGGGCTATTGAGTCAAGTGCTATGAAATTTCTCTAACTTTTGACCTAATCGCATTTTAGATTATGCCTCCCCAAAGATCTGACGTCCGTTGAAACTTTGATGGAAACTCTATCCCACTTAAGAAGAATGTGAAGGGAATTTGCCTTGCTCATGGAATACAAACTCAGTCTAAGGTTCCTGCTTCTGAATGTACTGCTCCAGATAGGGTTCCACTGGTCCCTACTAGTCCTCATTGGACTTTCTAAGCTGGTGATATTTATGATCAGCCACCTCAGGGAGATATCTCTAATAGATTTTTGTTAGTCTGCTTTCTTAAATAGTGGCATCGTAGTCCCATCGTCCTGATCATGTTGGATCTTTTGCTAATTCATCAGAGGTCACCAATGTTGGCCAGTTTATGAGGTTGAATCCCTAACCTTTATAGGCTCTAAGTTTGAGGAGAAACCATAAGGGTTTATTAATGAGATATAAAAGATTTTTGGGTTGTATGTGCTACTGACCTAAAGGGTGTGGAGTGTGCTGCTTATCTATTAAAAGATATGGTTTATCAGTGGTGTGAGGAGTGGGAAGCAATGAGGGCTTATGATGCTGAATAGGCAGTGTGGGATGACTTTTCAGGTACTTTGCTCGATCACTTATTTCCTCAGGAGTTGAGAAAAGCTAAGGTAGATGAGTTTGTGAACCTAAAGTAGGGTAAGATGAGTGTTAAGATAAGTGTTAAGAAGTATTCTTTGAAGTTCTATCAGTTATATTATTATGCTCCTGAATTGGTGTCTAATAAAAGGTCTCGAGTAAGGAAGTTTGCTTCTGATTTGCCCTATGAATTGTTGTCAGAGTTTAAATTTTCTATGTTTAATAATGATACGGCCATCTCTACGTTGCTAGTTTATATGCAAAAGATGGAAAATGAGAAAAAGAAGCAGACAGAGATGGGAAATAGGCTGAATAATAAGTTTAGATATTTAGAGCAGGGTGGAAATCAGAAAAAATAGTGAGAGAGATAGTTAAAGTTTGTATTTTTTTGCTAGTGCTCCTTATCCTAATCCTTTAGGTGATTATTATTTTTAGGCTAGCAGTAGTTCTAAGGCACAGGGTGCTCAGTCTCAGGCTAGTGGAGCTCAACTAGACCCACCTTATCCTCCTTGCCATTTTTATCGGCAGCTTCACCATTGTTATTGTAAGAAGTAGAGAAATCGATGTTATAATTATTGTAATCTTGGTCATATGCAACAAAATTATCCTTTGGACAGGGTTACCACTAGAGATAATTAGGTTTCGGTCGCCACTTCTTCAAATCCTACACCTAAGGGCACCACTTTATGTACCTACATCGCCTGAAATTATTTCTATGCTCTTGCTACTCATCAGGAATCTGAGGCATTCCCCAATGTTGTCATTGATATGTTATAACTCTTTTCTCATAAGGTTTATTGTTTTCTTGATCCGAGTCCTACCCTATCTTATCCAACACTTTATATGGCTGTGTATTTTGATTTTGCTCCTAAAAATATCTCCGACCCCTTTTTGTGTCTACTCTAGTAGGTGATTCTATTGTTGCTAATAAGATCTATAAGGGTTGTGTAGTGTCAATCTTTTATATGGATACATTGGTGGATTTGATAGAGCTGGATATGATAGATTTTGATGCAATCTGTGGGATGAATTGGCTTCATTCATGCTATGCTTCCCTAGATTACAGGACCTAAAAATTCAATTTCCATTTTCCTATTGAATCGGAGATTATATGGGAGGGGAGTTCCTTAGTACCTAAGGTAAAGTTTATTTCTTATCTTAGATATCAGAAAATAATTTCCAAAGAGTGTCTATATCATCTAGTTTGGCTTATAGATTCTAACTTTAAGAGTCCCTCTTTGCAATCTATCCGTGTTAATGAATTTCCTAAAATTTTTCCTGATGATCTTCCTGGGATTCCTTGTGATATGGAAATAGATTTTGGGATTGATCTTCTTTTGGACACTTGTCCTATTTCTATTTCTCCTTATAGAATGGCTTTGGCTAAATTGAAGAAGCTAAAGTAGCAGTTGAAGGATCTGCTTTATAACAGTTTCATTCGTCCTAGTATTTCCTTATAGGGTGCTCTTATACTTTTATGTGAAAGAAAGATGGGTCTTTTTAGATGTGTATAGACTATTTCCAGTTGAATAAGGTCACCATGATAAAAAAGTATCTTCTTTCTAGGATTGATGATCTCTTTGATCAACTTCAGGGTGCTAGGTGTTTCTCTAAGATTGATCTTTGTTCGGGCTATCATCAGTTGGAAATTAGGGAGGTTAATATTTCCAAGACCAATTTTTGAACCCGGTATGGTCATTATGAGTTTTTAGATATGTCATTTAGGTTGACTAATGCTCCAGCTAGTTTCATGGATCTTATGAATTGGGTGTTTAGGAAATTTCTGGATTTTTTTTATTATAGTATTCATTGTTGATATCTTGGTGTACTCTAAGAGTGATGAGGATCATTCTAATCACCTCTAAATTATGTTGAAGACTCTTATGGACCAAAAGTTATACGCAGAATTTTCTATGTGTGAATTTTATCTTAGTGTTGTGACGTTTCTCGATCATGTTGTTTCTAGTGAGGGGATTAAACTAGATCCACAAAAAGTGGAGGTAGTTAAAAAATGGCCTAGGTCCACAACTCCAACCAACATTAGGAGCTTCTTGGGCATGGCTGGGTATTATAAGAGGTTTGTAGAGAGCTTTTCGTCTATTGCTGCCTCGCTGACAAAGTTAACTCATAAAAAGGTTAAGTTTTTGTGGTACGATTCTTGTTAGGGTAGTTTGATAAGTTGAAGGATAAGTTGAATTCTGCACCTATTTTGACCCTACCCGAGGGTACTAATGGTCTTGTTGTGTACTATGATGCATACCGTGTGGAGCCAGGTTGTGTTTTTATGCAGCATGGTAATATTGTAGGCTATGCTTCTTGGCAGCTTAAGGTTCATAATAGGAATTATTTGAATCACGATCTAGAGTTGGCGGTGTGGTCTTTGTGTTGAAAAGAGTCATGACATTTAGGAAGATGGGAAAGCTTAGTCCTCATTATGTGGGTCCATATCGGATTGTAAAGAGAATAAAAAATGTCGCTTATGAGTTTAGGAATTTACATATAGCCCATGGGTGCCTTTAGGATGGATCGAGCTACACAGTTCAGGTTAAATCTTTAAACTCTTATGTTCATGACCCTTGTCCCTATCCATGCATCCTATATATATGTATATGAATGTTGTGTATGTGGTTCTGACTGGTTTTACAATTGGTATTATTTTATCCCTTTCCCCGAGTTACATGCCAGTGCTCGCCTTATTGACCATTCCTGGACGCTGCACTATTTCATGATGTAGGGTACGAGGGTTTTTACTACTGCTCCTGTGCAATATTAGGTAGTTGAGTACTCTTGTTGATCAACTGTGAAGTGGTCAACCTCCATCTTTTAAAAGGCCTTGTCATTTCCTTGGTGTTCTTATTGTTTATTATTTCTTTTTGATCTTTTTGAATCAAAGTTGAGGGTATGTCTCAACTTAGTTGGTATTTTTTTCTTTAGAGGCTTTTGTGGACAAGTGTAGGTTGGATTGTTGGTTTACTCTTAGAACTTTTATTTCATTTACTTACTTTTTTTATCTCTATCTTGATTGGCTTCTACTTTATTATTATTTTTATGCTCTCGAGGTTAGGCTAAGGGGTTTGTCTTCGGTCCATGGTGGGATTGAGATACCTATCACGACTAGGCCCTGGTTCGGGTCGTGACAAGCTTGGTATCAGAGAACAGTTTAGGGTCATTGGGTGTCTACAAAACCATGTCGAGTAGATTCCCTTTTATGGGTATGTAGTATGCCATAATTATAAGAAGGAGGCTACGTGGTATTTAGGAATGTTTCCCTTTATTTTGTTCTATTTTTTGGGCTATAGAGTCTAGTACTATGACATTTCTCCAACTCCTGGCTTATTTGTATTTCAAATCATTCCTCCCCAAAGATCTGTTGGTCGTAAAAACTCTGCTAGAAACTCTATCCTACCTATAGAAAATATGGACAAAATTTGCCCTACTATTGGGATGCAGAGTCGATCTAAGGTCCCTTCTCCTAATTGTACTGCTAGTCCTCTCTGGACTTTCCAGGCTGGTGATATTTATGATCAACCTCCTCAGAGAGATATCTCTAATGCGGAGTTTCGTTAGTCAATTTATATGCTTGCTCAATTAGTGGCATCACAGTTCTATTAGTCTGACTATGTTAGTCCTATTGCTAAATTATCTAAGGTAACAAGGGTTGGCCAATGAAGTTGATCCCCCAAGCTTTACAAGCTCTAAGGTTAAGGAAGATCCTTAGGGGTTTATTAATAAGATGGAGAAGATTTTTCAAGTTATGCATGCTACTGACCTAGAGGGTGTGGAGTTTGCAGCTTATCAATTGAAAGATATGGTTTATCAATTGTATGACGAGTGAGAAGTAATGAGGGGTAACGATGTTGAAGAAGTAGTTTGGGATGACTTTTTAAGTGCTTTTCTCAATCATGTCTTTCCTCAAGAGTTGAGGGAAGCTAGGGTAGAATTTTTTTTTAACTTGAAGCTGGGTAAGATGAGTGTTAAAAAGTATGTTTTGAAGTTCCATTAGTCTTATCGTTAAGCTCCTAAATTGGTGTCTAATATGAGGTCTTAAATTAGGAAGTTTGCTTCTATTTATCCCGTAATTTGGTGTTAGAGTGTAATGCTGCTATGTTGAATAATGATATGGTCATCACCAGGATGGTTATTTATATACAACCAGTGGAGAATGAGAAAAATAAGCAGTTGGAGATTGGAAAGAGGCAGAACAAGAAGGTTAGATATTCAGAGTAGGGTGTAAATCAATAGAATAGTGGGAAAGATGGTATACAGTAGACTAAGAAGATGAATTGGGGTAGTTTGTATCCATCTACTAGTGCTTCTTATCCTAAGCCTTCAGGTGATTGTCATTTTTAGGATAGCAGTGGTCCTAAGGAATAGGGTGCCCAGTGTTAGGCTTGTGGAGCTCAGTCAACCCCACCTTATCCTCCTTTTCATTTCTGTAAGCAGCTTAACGGTGGTTATTATTAGGAGAGAAATCAGTGTTATAATTATGGTCAGCTTGGTCATATGCAGCGAAATTGTCCTTTGGCTAAGGTTTCCACTGGAGCTAATAAGGTTTTGATTACCACTTCTTTGGCTCCTGCACCAAAGGATGCCACTTTAGGTACCGATATTGGCCGAAATCATCTCTTTGCTCTTGCTACTCGTCAGGAATCTGAGGCATCCCTTGATGTTATTATTGATATGTTATAACTTTTTTCCCGTGATGTTTATTGTTTTCTTGATCTGGGTTTTACCCTATATTTTGTGACACCTTATGTGGTTGTGCATTTTGGTTTGGTTCCTAAAAGTATCTCCGACCCCTTTTCTATGTCTACTATTTGGGTGATTTTATTGTTGCTAGAAAGATCTATAGGGGTTGTGTGGTGTCTACTTTTAATAGAAGTTGAAAGATATACTTGATAAGGGTTTCATTCGTCCATGTGTTTCCTTGTGGGGTGCTCCTATACTTTTATATAGAAGAAAGATGGGTCTCTTTGAATGTGTATAGATTATTGCTAGTTGAATAAGGTTACCACAAAAAGTATCCTCCTTATAGTATTGATTACCTCTTCAATTAGCTTCAGGTTGCTAGTTTTTTCTCTAAGATTGATCTTCATTCGGGCTGTCATCAGCTGAAAATTAGGAGGTTGATATTTCCAATACTGCTTTTCGAACCCAATATGGACATTATGAGTTTTTTTTTTGTCATTTGGGTTAACTAATGCTTCGGATACTTTTATGGATCTTATGAATCGGGTGTGTAGGTAGTTTATGGATTTGTTTGTTATAGTCTTCATTGATGATATCTTTGTGTACTCTAAAAGTGAGAAGTATCATGCCAATCACCTCCTAATTGCGTTGCAAACTCTTAAGGAAAAGAAGTAATATGCAAAATTTTCTAAGTCTGAATTTTGGCTTAGTGATGTGACCTTTCTTTGGCATGTTGTTTCTAGTTAAGGGATTAAGGTGGATCCACAAAAAGTTGAGGTAGTTAAGAAGTGTCCAAGACCTATGACTCCAACTAACATCAGTAGCTTTTTGGGCTTCACTGGGTATTATAAGAGGTTTGTGGAGAGTTTTTCTTCTATTGATGCCCCGCTGACGAAGTTAACTCATAAAAAAGTTAAGCTTTTATGGTCTAATGCTTGTGAGGGCAGTTTGGAGAAGTTGAAGGGTAAGTTAACTTCTGTGCCTGTTTTGATTATACCCGAGGGTACTGATGATTTTGTTGTGTATTGTGATGCATCGCGTATGGGATTGGATTGTGTTTTGATGCATCATGGTAGGGTTGTGGTTTATGCTTCTAGGCAGCTTAATGTTCATGATAGGAATTATCTGACTCATGATCTAGAGTTGGCGACTATGCTCTTTGCATTGAAAATATGGCGCCATCATCTAGATGGACTGCATATGGATATTTACTCAGATCATAAGAGCTTGCAGTATGTGTTACACAGAAGGAATTGAACCTTAGGTAAATATGATGGCACATATTGCTTAAGGATTATGACATAAGTTTGCACTACCATCTAGGTAAAGCTAATATTGTTGTTAATGCTCTTAGCAGGTTGTCTATAGGGAGTTTGTCTTATGTAAAAAAGAAGAAAAGAGGGTTGGTGAAAGATATTCATAGGTTGGTTACTTTTGGACTCTGAGGATAGAAGAGTGATAGTCCAGGAAGTAGTTAGATCATCTCTTGGTGCTGAGGTAAAAGAGAAATAGGTATGGATCCCATACTTATGCAGATTAAAGATGATGTAGGTTAGCAAAAGGTTATGGTTTTTGAGATTGGGGGAGATGGCATCTTGAGGCACCAAGGAAGATTGTGTATTCCTAATGCTGATGGATTATGGGAAAGAATTTTGACTGAGGCTTATGAGTCTAGATATACGGTTCATCTAGATTAGACTAAAATGTATCATATTTTGAATCAAATCTACTAGTAAAATAATATGAAGAGGGATGTGGTAAACTTTATGACCGAATTTATGGTTTTTCAGCAAGTTAAAGTTGAACATTTGAGGCCTGGTGGTATGTCTCAAGAGATAGAGCTGCCTATGTGGAAGTGGGAGATGATTAATATGGACTTTATTAGTGGTCTTCCGTGGTATCAAAATCAATATGATTATTTGTGGGTCATTATGGATAGGATGACTAAGTATGCTTACTTTTTATTTGTGAGGACTAACTACTCAGGAGAGGATTATGCTAAGATGTTCATTTAGGAGATAGTTAAGTTGCATGTAGCGCCAGTGTCTGTCATTTTATATTAAGGTATGCATTTCTCTTCTTATTTCTGGCATTCATTTCAGAAAGGTTTGGGTACTCAGGTAACCCTCAGCACCACTTTCCACCGTCAAGCGGATAGGCAAGAAGAACATACTATTTAGACTTTAGAGGATATGCTAAGGGCCTGTGTGATTGATTATAAAGGTAGTTAGGTTGACCATTTACTTCTCATTGAGTTTGCTTATAAGACCAGTTATTATTCTAGAATTCAATTGACACCTTCTGAAGCTCTTTATGGTAGAAGGTGTAGGTCCCCTATTGGGTAGTTTGAGGTAGCTAAGACTAGGTGTTTGGTCTTGACCTAGTTCACTAATCCATAAAAAGGTGAGTGTGATTAGAGAAAGGCTTATAACCGCTCAAAGTCGCAAAAAGTCTTATGCGGATATGAGACGAAGATAGTTGGAGTTTGAGGTTGGTGATTGGGTGTTTTTGAAGGTGTCTCCTATGAAATGAGTCATGAGATTTGGGAAGAAGTGGAAACTCAAACCTCGTTACATGGGTCCATATCGAATTATAAGGAGAATCAGGAATATCACTGATGAGTTGAATTGCCTTCGAGTTTAGCTTTCATTCATCCTTTTTTCTATGTGTTGATGCTAAAAAGTGTGTGGGTGACCCTTTTTTGATAGTGCCTGTTGATAATGTTGTTATTATGGATTCCTTATCGTATGAGTAATTCATATGGAGATATTGGATAGACAATTTTGTAGAATAAGGACAAAGGATGTAGCTTCAGTAACTATTCTTTGGAGGAACCAAAAGGTAGAAAAATCTACATGGGAAGCTGAGGAAGATATAAAGCCAAGTACCCGTTCTTGTTCCCCATGTTGAATGAAAGTGTTTAAGGTATGAGTTTTGCGATTCTCTTGTCGCATTTTGAATTTCTCATTTGTTTCTGATGTATTCTTGCTATTATCATGCTAAAAATATCCTAATCCATCATTCTGGGACGAATGATCCTAAGGGGGGATAATGTGACAACCCACAAAATTTTAATGAATTTGTTTTTGACCCTCCCACATGCTTTGTGCCAATTTTTGACTTGAATTATGTTTAGGGATATTGAAAAGGTGTTTTCAAAAAGTTTTGAAATTTTTGGAAGAGGTTTGGGCTATTTTGGAACTCTGAGGCATTGAGCCTCCGCGATATTGACGTGTGGCAGAGGTTAGCCTCTGTGATAAGGGCATGAGACTGAGGCTACCCTCCGTAATAGTGGTGTGCCGCACAACTATTTTTGTTTCGCCCAGTTTCTTGGGGTGAAGGGCTTTTGGTGTTTTTACCCCTTGTAAGACCTTTAAACATGAAATAACCCCATTCCCTTCAGTTTTCAAAGATCAAGTCATTCTCTTTCTCTCTTAAACTCAAAACCCAAGAACATTCAGTGGTTTTACAGAGAATTCATCATCCGGGATCCAAACTTCAAATTGTCTTTAATTCCTTGTGTATTTCAGGCATGTTTCTCATCCTTAATTTGTATTTTTACAGCGTGTCATTAATTTATTAGATATTCATGTGTTTAAATGATGGGTTTGAAATTGGGTTGAAGGCTTTTGATGGTTATTGATTGAATTTCTTTTCCCATGTTTTAAATTGATTATTCATGCTTTAAATTGATGTTGTTGGAACTGAATTGATGCATTGTTTAAATGGTTGGAATGGGAACACGGGATTCCCCAACTTTATGGAATTTTGGCTTGATAATGGTATTAATCTCAACCCACTTTGTGAACCTGATTTTGAGTGTGGATAACTGAATGGTTTAACTTATTTTTGAACCCATTGCATTGAATTAAAGAATAAATGGACATAAAAATGCATTTTAATGGCCTTGGTGGCCATGGATTGGATTTTAAATGGATCTTGGGAGTTAATTTGGTTACGTAAATTGGTTTGGCATAATTATATAAGCTTCCAAGCATATCAGTACGGCAATACCAAGTGATAAATGCCTTAATAAATTACTCTTGTTTAACGGTGGGTTTAAGTACAAATTATTTTAATTTGGGCTTAACGGGAATTGTGTAGCTCACTGTGAAGGTGTAGGTCCCAAGGAGATCAATACTGGAAACCATATTTGCCGTCATTGGGGGTCCATGTGATCATGTGCTTGGTGCACACATTATATATATATATATATATATATATATATATATATATATATATATATATTGGAAAAGTTATGACCTTGACGTCTCTGACTTTTCTACGATTTCCTCGATTTGTGCGGCTAACATGCATTGGGTTCCTTCAGTACCGGAAGCTGGTCGCATATAGACAATGGGTGCCTTTAGGACAGATAGAGCTACACATCTCAGGTTAAATCCTTAAACTCTTATGTTCATGACCTTTGTCTCTATCCTAACGTCTTATATATATATGTATATGAATGTTGTGATGTGGTTTTGACTGGTTTTGGAATTTACATTATTTTATCCCTTTCCCTGAGTTATATGCTAGTGCTCGCCCCACTGACCGTCCCCAGATGCTATATCATTTTATGATGTAGGGTCCGAGGGCTTTTTCTGTTGCTCATGTGCTACATTAGGTGGTTGAGTTTGATTGAAGGCCCTATTATTTCCTTAGTGTCTTTACCATTTGGTATTTCTTTTGGATCCATTTTGGTCATAGTCAAGGGCGTGTCCCGACTTAGTTGGTATTTCTTGGTTTAGAGGCTTTTGTTGACAAGTGTGGGTTGGATTGTTGGTTTTGACTCTTAAGACTTTTATTTGATTTACTTACCTTTTTATCACTATCTTCATTAGCTTCCTCTTTATTATTATTGTAATGCTCTTGAGATTAGGCTAAGGGGATGGTCTCTAGTCCATGGTGGGCTTGAGATACCTATCACAACTAGTTCCTGGTTCGGGTCGTGACACATAGACTTCAATTTTTCTTATGAATCATATCGTAATAAATGGTAGCCATGACCCTCATATTATTTTCCCCTATATTCTTTAGTACAAAAGGCATTACTCGATAGTAATATACTCTCCAAGGTACGATGAATGCAGTTTTCTCGACATCTTTATTCATCTGAATCTGGTGGTACCTTACAAAGCAATCAACAAATGACTACAACTTATGCTTTGCACAATTATCAATGAGTATGTGATTGTTTGGGAGAGGGAAATGATCTTTTAGGCTAACCTTGTTGAGATCTCGATAATCTACTTATACTCTAATTTTTCTATCTTTTTTTTGGCATGGTACAATATTGGCTAACCAAGTGGGATACTTCGTGACTTGAATGATGTTCACATCAAATTGCTTGGACACTTCCTCTTTAACGTTCAATCTCAAATTAGGCTTCATATTTCTCAGAATGTTTTTCACAGGAGGACAAAATGGATCAATTGGCAACCTATGTGAAACAATATTTATGCTTAGACCCAATGTATCATCACAGGACCATGCAAACACACACACACACACATATATATATAGATAGATATATTGCTTCAAGAGATTAATCAATTTTTTTCTTTGGGACAGATTCAAAAGAACCTTAATCCTTGTTTCTCTTTTGAGTTCTAAATTCCCTAAGTTTGTCATACCAGTTTCATCCAAATTCAATTTTGTCTTATTTTCAATATGTTCAAATTCTTTAGTCGACTCTTTAGACAACGTATCTTCTTCATATTCTGCAAAGTATTGTTTGCTATTTGGAATTTGTTCGCTCGTTTAATTACATGTCACATTCACAATATTGGCAGATTTGTTAGTTTGCTTGCTGAAAAAAGAAGAAAAAAATAAATTAATGAAAACAAAATTTGCAATTATCATAGAAAAATATAGTTTGGATTTGACATTTAAGCTTTCAAAAATTGAGGCAAACACGTAAATTCATAAACATAATTCAGGCCTCAATTTTAAATCGTGTTGTTTCATCAATACTAATACAATCATCCACCAAGACTCTCTAAGAACCGGGGATGGAGTACAAGTCCATTTGTTCAAAGCATGCTCAGCATCTTAGATGGTCAGGATCTCAATGCAATCCTCTAGAATCATATTGCACTCAACTTCTTCTTTTGTAATGAACAAGTTTTTGAGTCTTTCCATAAGGTCTTCTTTAACATCTTTCTCTAATACTTAGGAAATAAACTCTTTGGAAAATGATTGATTCAGGAGCGGGACAGACTTTGTCAGGAGGATGTCACCTTTCCTTTTAAGATTAGCTAATGAGACTTCTTTAGGAGTGGCATCATATACAAGGCCAAAAGTGATCTTTTGTACGAGCAATTAAATTGTCTCTATTATTCTATCCTAGTTCACACCAAAACCTCGACCAGGTATAAAACTATTTTTCAACATTTCTAAGGCCACCATCATAAGTACATATGGCAACTTTTACCTTTCTACCTGAGTAGTACACATGATCTCTTTTAGATTAAAAATGGATTCATCCAGTTTTTTCATACATTTAAGAATTGGATTGAGTTTTCATGGTAGATAGGATTATTCTTCTCTCCATGAATCACAATCTTAAGATAATCCCAAACAAATTTCAAAGTCTGGTGTAGGGTAGAAGAGATTGTACCAACATTATGAATCAATGGTCTTTTGAGTAATAAGTTGTAACTAGCATATATGTCAAACGCTTAGAATTCCATTGTGAATTCTACAAGTATAATTTATAGTGCCAAATCAATTTCTCCAATACCTCCTTTTTTAGCCCCATCATAACTTTTAACCCTCACATTACTTTCACAAACTTTCTTGATATCGATTCCCAAAACTCGAATAGTTCTAAAAGGACAAATATTAACCATTGAGTTATTGTCAATAAGAACTTTACAAAAAAACTTATCCTTACACCTTATAGTGATAAGCAATGCTCTATTATGCCTTAGGCTTTCATGCGAAAACTCATCTTTATGAAAAGAGACTGCATTAGCTTTCAGAACTTGTCCCACTAGAGTTGAAATATTCTTACTGGTTATCTCAGTTGGAATATAAGCTTCATTCAACACCTTCACTAGAGCTCTCCTATGAATTGCAGAATTTATCAATAATGACAATAAGGAGATTTGGGCAGGAGTTTTCTTTATCTGTTCCACAATAGTTTTTTTCGGTTTAGTTTTATCATTTTATTAATAACCCACAACAAATGTGTCTTTACATTAGATGAACCAACCTACCATTATTTAAAACAACCGAGAATGGACCAACCCATTCTGAAATATACCTGGCCCAATCTCAATTGCTATTACACATAAAAATATCTAAGGGTTTCCTAGTATCATCTTCACTCTTCACCGCCATATACCTTACCTCTTAAGTTGAGAAATCTTATCCTTTATTTTGAGTAACTTGGAGTTCTTCATGTATCTTCTGTGAGTTATCAATTAAGTGCCATGGACTGAATCTACTCGTCTGTATCAGCTCTCAAAAGTTGGTGGCTCCTTTTCTGGTATGTTTTTAGTTTGTTCTTCTCCACCATTAATAGAATGGTTTGTTGCTTTCAGGTATGTTCTCCGATAGATTGGATGAAGCTTTTATTTTTGTGTTATGTAGAGGGTCTTGGGTTCCTAGATGATACTTCCGATCTGAGTAAGCACTTACTCCTTTCCTTCATTTTCCTTTTTAGCTTTCATGCTTCTTTACCCTTCTTATGATGATCTTTACTGAGTTGCTGCTGCAATGGAGATAATGAGATGATTGGACCCACATGCAACTATATTGTAGTAGTCTATCCAGGTGTTTCAGCTACCAATATCTCACATAACCCTTCTCTTTTGCTGTGAGTCCTTTTTTAAGGTTGACATAGAATAGGCTGGAGAACTTCTTATGTCTTTTTGTTAGTTTCCCCATTGTAAATATATGGTTGTGTCTCTTTGAACACTGTATCCTACTCTGCCTATTTACTCTCTTGTTGCTTGCATCCTTATGTATGGACATAGTAATTTGTAACTGTTCAATATTTTCCTGCCTATTACCTGTAGTTGCTTAAAATTTGAAATTGCAAATCCTCTCTATCTATGGCTACATTAGTTAGATGATCAGCTATTTGATTTCCCTCTCTCAGAATGTGTTGATACTGTACTTGCTTGCTAATCATTAATTTCCATATTTACTGAACATAGTCTATTACATGCCAAGGAAAATTTCATTCCCTAATTAGAACTTTTTGCATCAGTAGTGAATCAATTTGAATGATCACTTTACCTTTATGTGTTTGATCTGCATGAATAGATTTTTTGTAGAATAGCATTATCCCCAGCTTCAACATTAGAGGTATCTTCCATCTTAGCTCCTTCCGTATAAAGTAGATCTCCTTTCTTATCCCTTACACAAAAGGCATATGAGATGACCCCTGGGTTGCCTCTGGATGCCCCATCTGTATTGTATATAATCCTTAGTCAACATTTTCTCTAAAATCATCTACCTCAATCTCTATCACAATACTTTTTTGACTATTCACCTTATTTGGTACTCCTCTTATAACTTCTTCAGGGCATAACAATGCCCAAATCTGTTATTTTGCTGCAGCGGTTTCTACAACAAATTTTCTCATTCCTTTGTACCTTGTATCAGTCGAATTATTCCAAGTAATTGCTTTGGTATCCAAAGAAGGTGTTTGAGCAACTAAGGTTGTGATCATAGGCTTTGGAACAAAAACTTCTACTTTAATTGGTAGTTGCATTTGGACTGTAATATAGGCATAATGAAAGCTAATATTGCAGCCTTTTTCTTATCATTGATCAATATAATAGTTCCTTTCAAATTACATTCTTCATCGATGGTGATAATGTTCATATATGCATCCCCATGATTTGGCAAGGGGTTGTTATTCACACTGGAGGGGGAGAAAGCTCCTTTGAGCTGAATAACTCCTTCACTCCCCTTTGAGCTGAATAACACCTTCTTTGACGAGTGCCTCAATCTTATCCTTGAGAGTAAGAAAATTCTTAGTGTTATGCCCAACAACCCCAAAGTGATAATTACAATGTTTTGTTCCATTGTACCATCCAGATATAGGATTGGAAATTCTACCTTAGGTCGATGGGAGTTCTCCTGAAGATCTCAATATAGTTGGGATAAGGGTTCAACTAGTGGTATATATGTGTATCTAGCCTTTTATCATAGTTTTGACGGGGTCAGGTGCATTTGAAGGATGAATTTATGGTTGACAGTGGTTTTGAGGCAGATAGGTAGGTTGGTATTATGGTGGCTTTTGATAGGCAAGTGCTCGAGGTGGATGATATGTTGACTGGGTGGCATAAATAAGATATGGGATAGGTAAAGGTTGGTAATAGGGCTAAGGTGTTTTGGAATATTAATTATAGTAGGAAGGCTGGGGTGGTGGATTTTTGTATGTTCACATTTGATTCAACCTTTTTTTCTTGAATGGTCAAGACAGAGGAAATTTCATCGTTTTTCTTTTTATTTGATCCTTGAATTACCTTACTTTTCACATGTAAATCTGCCAGATTAGTGATTCTCCCACTTTTAATACTTTCTTCAATAAGTTCTCTTATCCTAACAACCTCAGAGAACTTCTGTGCAACAACAGTTATCAACTTTTCATAATACATTGCATCTATTTGAGATTGCATAAAAAGAGAAGTCATCTCACTTTCTGCCATTAAAGATTGGACTTTTGCGACATCTTTTCTCAAATGCATGGCATATTATTTAAAGGACGCTGTCAATTTATTTTTTATTTTTCATCAAATGGAACCTATCTGGGATGGCTTTAGCGTTAAAACTGAACCTATCCATAAATTCTTGTGCCAAGGCATTCCAACTATGCCCTTCTATAAGTCTTGGATCGTGTACCAATCTAGAGTCTCTCTTGTCAAATTCCTTATGAACAACTTCATTCTAATGGCCTGATCCTTCCCTACTCAAACTAGCTTGTCATAATATAACTTTAAATGAGCTCAAGGTTCTCTTTTCTATCAAACATATCAATTTTTTTCACCTTATATACCCTTTAGGAAACTCAATATCTATGTGAACACATAAATCTTCATAGTCGTATCCTTCACATCCTTTGGGTTGATAGATGGTTCTAAATGCCTTCTTTAGAATGCGAATCTCCTTTTCTACACTCTAACATGCTTTTGACGTTTGCTTTTTTTTTTTTACTATATCCTTATAAGAATCAACTTTTTCCATGGTTGGCATTGGGATACTAAAAGGTTGAGCTCTTTCTATATATACTTATGGAACATATTGCATGTTAGAAATAGTAATATGTGCCACCTATATATATGGGATTTCTTGGTGGTTTTGAACGGCTAGGGTAGTTTGGGCAAGTGGGATAGTTTGGGTAAGTGGAGCTTGGGTAAATAGAGTTTATATAAGTGAAGCTTGAGGAATATATTGATTGAAGAAGGGTAATGGGTTTTATGTTTCTAGTTGAGTTGTTATAGGTTGTTTTCTTATGGGTTAGTAGGAGATTTGATGGAAACTGGGTTGTTTTGCTGAAGCAAAGGGTTTGGTTGGAAGTATTGGGGGACAAGAGAATAAATATGTCGAAATGAAAATGGGATAGTGGTATTTGGTCTCCATGTTTGGGAAGTGGAACATTCACGCTAATGGATAGTTTTGTGAGGTTTTGAAGTTGATCAATTTCACTTTGTATGTCAACCATTTTGTTGCATCATATGGGTTATATGTGCATCATAAAGGGTTGCGTCCTTTTTCCTTAAAGACTCAGATTCATCTCTTGGGACGACGATACGTCCTAAGCCATCAGGTGTACCCGAATCAGTTATGTTGGTGTTTACTCATGCTTTTGATCTCATAAAGTATGGGTGATTAGACAGTTAGTACTCAGCACAAATCAATCTGTGGGAAAAAATTAAAATAAAAGAGGACCTTGAAAAAAAAGAAATATATCAGTACGGGCGAATAATTTTTGCATCAATAAAATAACTCATAATTAAGTAAATAATATTAAAAAAGAAATAAAAACATGTATCATGGAGCAAACAAATCACATAATAAAAAGAAAATTTCAATAATCAAATGCATCCTACTATGTACGGGAACCCTTTTATGCTCGAGGTGGCTAAACATCAAATATTTGAGATAATGATAAATTCATCCAAGCCATTAATTTGAGACAACTTTGAGTTTGGGAATAAAAACGTCAAGTTTCATTGAAATACTAATAGAGTACAATGATAAGAAATAAACTCAAAATATATAAAAAAGTAAAACAATCCTAAGACTTGGCCTAGACCTTGTTTCTGATTATGATGGTAGAGGAAGTGAAGATGATGGCCCAACATTGCTAGACCCTCCTCCCAAATTTTTTAAATACTTCATTATGTTATATATTTGAGCCCACATTTAAGGTGTGACCACTGTGGTTCCAAAACAAGAATGCCTTGTCCAAATAGCTGTGCTAATATCCTCAAAACCTTGTTCACCTTCTGGACTAGCTTTTATATTGACACAAGCTTCTCGAATCCATACTTGATATTTTGAAATAACCTCTGCCAGTCGGTATCCCACATCTATTGTGAGAATATTACTACATTCATGCAGAATTTGATTGGCTCTAAGGACTTTAAATTCTGGTCCAAAGAGGATTTCAAAAACTTTCATATTTTCTTGGAGGGTGATAATTTGCATTTGTCCATAATATTGGATTAAAAGCATCCAAATCATATGGTTTGAGACCTTTCAATCCAATACCCTCAATATAATAAATTCATTTACATCTTATGTAAGTTGTGAAACATGAGAGTAATTGATATTTTCACTGTATTTAGTCACTAGTGCGGGAGGCTAAAAACTCAAACCAATCAATAGTGCCGACCGGACACACGAACTCTCTCACTATGTCATCATAAGTGTTGATCTTATTTGAAAGACTAAACATTATTTCGGTCATTTTGTCACATTTGTTGAAATGCTCTAATGTCCACAGCAATAGAAGAAGATTGCAACCTTGAAAGAAGTTTGTTCAACCTCATTTACACTTTCCAAATGTGCATAACATTTATATTAAGATCATAGGAACCAAAGTAATTTTTGTGCCATCAACTACTTTCAAAGGTGACCGAGATATAGAACATATGCAAGTGGTGATTTTTCCATGTTCTTCTGAAAATATCAAAGTTCCTAGCAAGACAACGACAAATGCAATAAGACGTCTAACCCATCAATTAATAGAAGTGCAAGAGAATTATTTTTTGAATAATTTTTAACTATATTGACAACCATATATCTCCTACAAATAATCTAAAGTAACCCAGTTGCTTTCAAAGCATCAGTCTATTAGTGTTCTTTAATCTCAAGTAACGAAGAAATTTATTTCCTGACTTATTATGCTGGATGATATGACCTTTCCCTTGATATTATAAATTAGTGAAATAATAGATCTCATCTAAGATGGGTATAAGTTCAATGTATTTTGAATGCAAAGACAACTTGATTTAGGTCCCAAAATAGAACCAATGCTCTAACCACATGTTTGTCGGGAGAAATCTTGAAGAGTGTATTGAGGAACGCCAAATTTCTTGACACTGCTAAATTTTTAGTTGAATTAAAATTTTCCCACCATATTTTCAACTTGTGTGGGACAACCTCAACCATTTTAATTTTGGGCACTTGAGGAATTAATTCATCCTACAAATATAAATACAATAAAATAAGTATACATTTTCCAAATTCACTACATCATAATTAGGCTTGGATTTGTTTATCAGTATCACATGCACATAATATGAGAAATTGTCATTAGGTCATAAGCCCATTTGACATAAGGGTGTTTTCTAAATTTATGGGATGGCACCATAGGTGAAACTACATAAGGCTTATGCATGCATGACCTATATCAAAGAAAGCTCTATCTTAGGTTTTCTAAGATTCGTCTTACTACACAAAGTTTTTGAGCGAATGACTCGAGTGAAAAGTTTACACAATCATACAAAAAAGATTCAAGCACACCGTGTATACACTGACTATAATACTCCGCATATTTGGGCTAGACTTTGAACTGTCGTTCCTATGCGTGTAAAATATAATCCCATGATTTATACTTGAATTAATGTTTCATTATCATTATCCTTGTGTAAGAATGCTTTTGAGGTGAAAAATGTTCATGAGAATCACTTAGAGCAAAGTTGAGCTAAGAGCCTTTGATTTAGCTAAATCTTTGTATTCGATTCTACAAGGGTCAACTTTGAACGTGTATAACTTTTTATATATGTAGAATTTTTCAGTTCAAGATACACCAAATGATATATAATTGAGTCAGATTTCCAACGATACCAATTTCTCCTTAATCTGATACTCGAACAAAAAGTTGTGGCCTTTTTTGTAAGAGGCAGTAAGGGCAGGCGATATGCCCGTTCCACCTGGGTTATTCCCCTGGGATAAGGCGAGCGTCACGTGGGTTACTCCCCCGGTCTAAAGGCAGCGAGGCATGGTTTATTCACATGTTTTTTAAACTTCTTAAGGGTCAAAGGGAACTTTGGTCCTTTCCCCTCAACCCCAAATGTCAAAGGCACGAATTAAAGCACCCAAAAGGGCATTATTTTCCCATCTTCTTCAAATCAACTCACATAAAAACCCTTCCCTTTCCCCCATGAACAAAGTTCAAGTTTCTCCTCTTAAGAACAAAAGGAATTCAAGCTTCAAGTTCAAGAAATCCTCAAGAGATCTTCAAGAATTTATCTAGTGAGGTATGTGGGGTTTATGAACAAGGATCCTCTCTCATCCTTGTGTCCAAAACTTATTTTAAGATTAAAGTTCATGATTTGAAATTAGGGTTCATACCCAATTAGCCATATTCTTTAATTATGATATTTACATGAGATTAAAGGCTTTAAGTGCATCAAGATTTACTTATATCCATGTTTCCTCACTACTTTTTCATTCAAGCTATGTTATTAGCTTTATCATGTAAATTATGATTCTATGTGATTCAAACCCCAAACTTACATGTCATGGTTGGTCAATACCAAGTCAATTGTTAAACTCATGTATTTATCCTATAAACATGATTTTCTTTTCAAGTTCACTCACCTCCATGTTGTGAGTCATCAGATTATCAGTTATTTAAATGCATTATGTTTTAGGTTCCCCAAATTATGACTTTCGGTGAATCTTTTAGATGATTTTATCATATTTGAAGTGTCATTCAGTGCTGGCAGGTTATGAACACCCGATACATATGTGTTTACTCATGATTTAGATTTTCAAGTAAAAAGTTAGCTAAATCATGATTCTCATCATTATAATTAGTTATTATGATCATGTTGAGAACTATCAGTTATGGTGTTTAGTTAAACTTAGTTCAGTTCAGTACCAGTGTTAGTTCAGTTAGAAGTAGGATTTAGCATCGAGCAAACCTAGGGATGGGGGCTTAACCTCCACCTAGGACTGGGTCCTTAGTAGCAGTCCTTAAGTTTCAGAACTAAGTAGCCAGTGTAGGTATGAGATGTCACCCGCCAGTTAGGAATAACACTTTCTTAGGGGTCACTCACCAGTTTAGGACTGACTCCCTAATACTTTGGGACATTAACCTCGTGGATCCACATTGTTAGCCAGTGTTAGTACTCGTGGAACGGTACTGACATCCTTCTAACTAGGGTTATGGGTTGGACCCCGATTATCTTAGATTGGGATAAGTTGATTATATGATACCTCCCACAGTTTCAGTCCAGTTATACAGACAAAATACGATTTTGTTTTACATAATAAATATTCAGATATCAATTAAACAGTATACAAATATCAGTTAATCAGTACTCAGATTCTAGTTATTCAACATTCAGATGTTAGTTATTCAATATTCAGTTATCAGTCATTCAGTTAATCAAATCAGCTTAGTAAATGTTATGTTTGGTTTTTTGTATGTTTATACATTCATGCTTAGTATATTTGTATATTCATATCCTCGAGTTATGTTAGTTTTTATCACATAGTTTCAAACTCAGTATCCTTACATCACCCTTAGCCCAGTTTTGTAGTATGTCCAGCATTACATGAGATCTACATTCAGTATTCATATTTTACTACTTCCCAGCTTCAGTTATACTATTTCCATAAAAGTAAAGCATTAAGAAACTAAGTTTAGTGATTCACCAACTTATCAAATTATGTTTGTTACTCATGTTTTAAGCCACTTCAGATTTTAGTTTATCTCAGTCTCTTGGTGAGTCTACTAGCACTTAGCATGTACGTTGTAAGATTACGTATCTACTCAGTTTTTCTTATTGCATTCACCCCTAATTACTCAGTAAATTACAAAAGTATTGATCCACATATATGTCTATGTGCTACATTGTCTCATAATATAGGTTTCAGTTGTAGCCTACACGACATAATCAGATAATTTGCAGCTTCCAACCAACAGGTGATGAGTTCTCTTGTTTTGGGGACTCCAATCAGTAGTAGTTCATATACTTTTTCTTGATTATTCATATGTATTGATTTGTGGTAGTTGGAGGCATGTCCTAGCTATTTATAATCAGTATAGTAGAGGCTTCATAGATAGTCCGTCAGAGTCACGATATTGTAAATCAAGTTCTTTCTTCAGATGTATCATTTTGTAAACTTACTTAGTATTACATTCAAATAGATTTCTTATGATTATACTTCCACTCAACAAATTATATTTTATTATATACATATTAAATCAATTGCTCAACAGTATGCCAGTTCATGGGTTATCTTGGGATCACTTGTGGTTCCAAGCACTGTGTTACAACTATGGGGTAGTCTTGAGTCGTTACACTACCTCTCTTAAAATTTGAGATTTTGATAGAAGTTTGCGAGTGCGCAGAACACTCCTTTCATGTATGCATGATTGTGTCGATTTTTCCCAATGAAAAAAATATTAACGAATGACAGTTTATATAAATCAATAACAAATATTCATATAAATCAATAGTAAACAAACAACTTATATCACATACACATGATAAGCACATAAAGCAAAAACAAGCGAAAATTAAAAAATCATAATTGTTAACTTAAGTCTGTTATGGTTAGAACCTAAAGTCCCAAGTAAAGTTGTCAAGCTGTTATGCCACATTTTAACGTGAGTCAATTTAAGGCACAACATATTGAAAACTTCTAACTAAATTAAGAAAGTAGCACCTAATTAATTCTATGATAAATTGGTACACCTATTATAAATCATGTAATTAAAATAAATAAATACTTCATTTTTTTAAGTCTACATAATTTCAAAGATTTTAGTCATCCTAAAGGTAAGGGTACTCTAAATGATCCGCTAACTACGATTAACCGGCTAAACTTAGATTAGATAAGAAAGATGTCATATTAAGAAATATATAAGTAAGAAAAGAAAAAATACTATATATAACATTTGCTAATCATTCGTAAGAAAAAGACTAGAAAAACTTTTGAAATATTGAGAATCAATCCATTTATGAAAATTACTAAAGGTAACTTTTATAGTCCTCGAAAAATAATGTCAAATTTATTGTTGTCAAAAGAAAAGTGATTAAAAATCATTTTAAAGAGATATACAAAGGAAATTATTTCAAATCATTTTTAAAAGATATATAAAAGTTTATAATTAATAATTTAAACAAAAGTCTAGATAAAAAAATATTTGTGCTATAAACGAAATTCATGTTTTCTTAGAAAAACGATTCCTTTACCTGCTTTTTTCTTTCATCGAATCTTATAAAAATAGATGTAATAATAGTTAATTAACCTATACTAAATGAATTATTGAAAGATAACTTTAAAGATATATAATTTTTTGAATCTATAGTGACTTGAGATTTTGTTTTATTAAGAAAAGACTTAAATTTTACAAAGTATATTTTTCATTAAAAATCCTAAGAAAGCGTTGCGGAATCCATATGGCAAAGTTACTATTTCTTATTTGAAATTGATGAAAACGGAATAGATTTACCATATAAAAAATGATTAAAGCCGATTTTTAAGTCTAGCGATGATGAACTTGCTTACAACAAGACATATGTTTTGATTATTCTGCTATTACTAATTAGTGAGAAACTAACTTTGATTTCTAAAGAGAATCCAATATTCCATATTAGAGAAGAATTAAATATCTCCTAACAACTCAACCATTAAACTCATAAAGATATATCGGCTATTGAACTAGAAAGATATATTTGCCTGTCAAATTTTAGTCTTTTAACGATATAAATTAAACACCTAAGCCTAGCGATATTGCTAAGTTAAAAATTTTATAGGCGGGGAGGAAACAATTAAATTTGCCATCTATCTAAAAGACTTAAACAATTTCAAATGCACAAAATAACAACCATAAACTCCAAATGATAATGTGCAACATCTCAGTAAGAGATAACAATATATGTATCAAAGGAAAATAATGCTTAAAAGAGGAAAAGAGACACTAGACTACTAGAGAGAAACACATAATGCATCTATTATTTGCTTATCTGATTTAGATAGAGATGGAGTCAAGCCACGAAACTCCAAACACATTTTTGAGTGTACATGTGAAATAAAAAGGAAATGAAAGGATTAAAACGATCTAGATTATTGATAATAAATGGATATAGAAACAATTATACAACAATATGCTAATGCAAAGGAGACTTAAACCTCATGGATCCATATACAAAGAGATTTAACTTGACAAAATATTATACCAAGAATAATAGTTATGGCCGAACATCGAGCTAGCTGCTAAGTTTGAAAAAGAAATTACATCTACCTTAACACTACTACACATAAATATGCTGAGTATACAAATGTCTTGTGCACACTTTTACATTAGATGCTCTATTCGGAACCTCACAATATAGAAAAGCTAAGTTCAAAGTAAAATATTTTATCAAATTTGGAAACTTAAGTACACTAACTATACTTAGCACAAGAAAAAGTTCAATGTGTCTACATAAAAATGGTCATTTGATTTTTCATGCTTTTGACTATGTCTCAACAAATAGATACTTTCTTAGCATGTTGCGTGTATTTAAATACTCAACTCACTTCTTAAATAAAAATTAAACTCAGAAGTTTCACTAAAATGATAACTACTCTGCCAAAAACTTTCTTTTATAATGCTACAACAATCACAAAATTATTCTGTCCCTAACTACTAGGTCTCGATTGACGATCATAGCATGAAAGACATATTTCAAGTGTCTACAAATAAAAAAAAAATAAAAAAATAAGATCACAGGATAATAACAACATATTCAATAATGCCTAAAAAATAATTAATTCATACAAAGATAAGTATGAGGCAATCTTATTAAAACAAGAACAAAGCAGGGAGGGAGAGCACAAAAAAAATAACTTTAACTTTAATCACAAAACAACTTACATATTGGTCTGTTAAAATTGGTCTTGGGCCTAACTCACACCCCAAAAGCAAGCTTAAGAGGAGGAGGATTGCCCAAGCCTTATAAAGAGACCACCCATCTCATTAACCACCAATGTGGAACTTTCTCTATTTCCTTTAACACCCCACCGCACGTCCAGACCTCAACTGGGGCCCAGACCTCAACTGAGCGTGGACACAATCTCCCCAATAAAATTTGTCTTGGGCCTAACTCACACCATAAAAAGTAGCTCATAAGGAGAGGATTGCCCAAGACCATATAAGGAGATCAAGGACCTTTTAACCCACCGATGTGGGACTCCAACACCCCCATATGCCCAGGGCTGGACATCTGGAGCATGGACAATATAAGACCGGGGGTACAACATCAAAAATAATAAACTGAGTGGGCCTGCCTCTGATGCCATGATAAAGAATTAGACCTTGAGCCTAACTTAACCTCAAAAGCTAGATCAAGATCTCTGGCCAATCAGGAAGGTTAATGAATTGTCCCAAGTTTGGTTTCAAATTTCCAGCCAAAATTTTATGGGCAATTGACTTTCCAATACCATTTGTCCTAACCAGGCCAAGAACCTGTCCTATCCTAGGGACAGGTAACTTGTACAATTTAAAAGTATTGGGACCAGAACGATGGGTTGTATCCTTGTCTAAATCTTTTAGCAGATTGGTGATCTGAATTGCTTCAAATGGGCATTTCTTTACACAAATACCACATCCAAAATGCAGTTCCTCTAATATGAAAGAAATCTTTGAGGCTGCGGTGACCTCTATACATAACTTACTAGTTCTAACAACTGGGAAAATCTTCTTGCATTCTTGTCTGCACTTCTTGGGCTTGCACTTATCAGCACTAACAATGGAGATATGTGTCGATCTCTGGTTTGACATCCAGAGGTAGACCTACATATGGATTAGGAGGTGCCTATTTCTGAAATGGTTGAATTAAGAGAAATGATGCAGAAATTGATTTCAAAAATTAGTGTTCTTAATGGTGTAGTGGAGAAATTGAAGAAATTAAATCAAACAGTGATGGAATTAAAGGAACAACTAGAAGGGAATCAAAAGGATATTACTCCTACCGAAGATGAGATTGAAACTTCAGGGGAAAGACTATCGAGAGAGAGACAATTGGTGGAAGAGCCCAAAAGCAAAAATCCTTTAGGTTACCAACAAGGTATAGCTCGTTAATCTAAACTAGATTTTCTAAGATTTTTTGGAGAGGATGTGAGTTCTTGTTATTTAGAGTGGAGCAGTTTTTTGAGTTTGGGAAATTGCCGTGGATCAAAAAGTAGGACTGACAACAATACACTTGGAAGGTGAAGCTATTCAGTGGAATCAATCCTTCATGAGGTATAAACAATACATTCAACCTCCATCTTGGAATGAATATGTGGTAGCTTTAGTGAAAGATTTGGGACAAGTTCCCCAAAGAAGCTAGTTAGTTTTCAACCCTATAATCCTTCTCATTTCTATCTACAAGAAACTTCTATTAAGAAGACATCATATACTTGCAAGGTTCTCAATGAAATGCCTAAAAGAGATTTACATGTATATTCTCTGGATAGTAGTACTGTTGACATAAACAATGAAATAGAAGAAATTAAAGACTTGTTTCTTGATGTGTTCTATAGAGATACTGAGAGTGATGTAGATGATTTGGAAGATTGGTTTCTCAATAAGGCTCTTTCTATGGAAGATAAGAGCAATAAAGAGGATTTTGGAGGCTTTGTTCTCGATGTTCTTTTCATAGAAAATGAGAACAAAGTGTTTGCAACTTCTTTAAACAGTGAAAAAGTTAACTCTAACGAAGATAAGTTGGTGAAAACAAGAAACGAGAAGGATATAGAAGCTGGAGCAGTTGAACTCTTCATGCAGTTCTAGTTATATCCTCGAACTCTAAGAAAACCAGAGGATATTATTTTGGCTAATGAAAAAGAGAAGCATAATGGAGTTAGTTCAAACCAATGGGAATCGGGTAAGTTTTTTGATAATAAAGACCAGCGACAATTCTTTGATCTCAAATATGGTTGTATTAGGTTCCAGGGGTTGAAAAACACAATCAACAGTAGAACTTGTGATGTTTGTTCAAGAGTTTCTTGGAAAGAAGTGCTCTCATAGCAGGCTCGTTCTGATACAATCATTTCCGCGATCATGACTTCGTGCGACTTATGGTTTAACTTTAAGAGTGATACGATAATTTGGGGCAAAATTTGACCATGTGAAGGAGCTGAGAAATTACTCTTTCTAATAATAGATGAAAGAACAATATAAATTGTATGGGATGTGATTGGAAACAAGAAAGTAATGATGTTAAGGATGAGAATGTATGACTATATGATGCACCTTGTAAACTGTCACACTGCTCACACTTATGAGTCATCAATTATCAATTCTCTAGTTACCATTTCACTCTTGAGAACAATGGTGATCTCGGCGGGAAGGGATGCACTTAGTTTCCACTTTTACAGTTTTCTGTGCCTTCACTTGGAAAGATGAGTTTGAAATTTTTTGAGCAGAATATGGAGAATGAAGGGAGGTACTTGTTTATGTAATTCTAGTCTCTTGGTCCTTCATTCGGTAAGAAGGGCCCGACAGTAGAAGGAGCTACATCTTCTGGGTGAAATGGACGACCTTTTGCAGTCATCAAAAGTTTCGGACAGACATAAAAATATGGTGAAAATGGTTTTGACTTTCGTCAAGCAGGAGATGAAATGACTCGTGTCATTTGGAAATTAATCAAGGATAAACTCATCTTACCCTTTTTGGAGTTGGATATAAAATACTTCATTTTTGGCCTTCATCACCGTGATGCCATAGATGATAAGGTTACAGTTGAAAGAGCTAAGGTTACTTTGAAGTATAATGTAGCAATTAAGTGTGCAACCATCACTCCAGATGAAGCTCGTATGAAGGAGTTTAACTTGAAGCATATATGAAAGAGACCATATGGTACAAATAGGAATATTCTAAATGGTACGGTATTCAAGAAACCAATCCTCTGCAAAAACATCCCTCGACTTGTCCCAGGTTGGTCAAAACTGATATGCATAGACAAAAATTCTTTTAGTGATCAATATCGAGCTACTGATACAGTAATTTAAGGAGCTGGAAAACTCAAATTAGTATTTGTTCTAGAAGGGATAGATCAAAAGATCGAGTTCGAGGTTTGCAACTTCACTGGTGCTGGTGGAGTAGCTCTATCCATGTACAACATGGATGAGTATATTTGTTCTTTCACTGAAGCTTTTATGAATATGGTTTACCAAAAGAAATGGTCACTCTATCTTAACAAAAAGAATACCATCCTTGAGAAATACGACGAAAGATTCAAGGACATATTCCAGAAAGTTTACGAGTCAAATTGGAAGTTGAAGTTTGAAGAAGCTGGGATCTGATGACTACTTCTGATGGCAAGTTCCCATTGCTCAGATCCAAAAGTTATACTGCAAAGAAGGACGGTTAATAAAGGGAATAGAATTGTGGCTCAAGTTTTGACCAAATGGATAGGATTGTCGACTGGTGCTGCAACTTGTGAGTAACTTACTGTTCTTCAAGTAAGATTTTCTAGTCTTGATCCTTGAGGTCAAGGATCTCTTTGCAGTAGGGAGTACTGTTACACTAAAATGAATCAACTAGACAAGTTAATTAGCTTTGCCATATCAGCAGTTAGTTACGGGTTGTTGAATTAGTTAGAAACAGTTAGAAAATTCTATTCACTCTCATTTCTTATAAAAGACATTGTATCTACAAATTCAATCATCAATTCAACAATAATAGAGTTTTCCTAATTGAATTCTATTTTCATCTTCTTCCCAAATCCACCCCCATAGCTGATTACTCGAGTTTTCTCCATAAAGACTCCTGTCCAGCTACTAAAACCTCTAATTCCTCTGTGAATCTCTGTATTTTGGCTATTATTATGTTAAAATTGGTCTTGGGCCTAACTCATATCCCAAAATCTAGCTTTAGAGGATGAGGATTGCCCAAAGCTTATAAAGAGACCACCCATCTCATTAACCACTAATGTGGGACTTTCTCTATTTCTTTTAACATGGACAAGTTAACCAATGAACTCCTTTAAATAATATTAAATTTTATCAATCATTTTTTGTCCATATCTTTAAAAAAAAGTTATCATATTGATCCAAATATTCAAAGCTGAAATAAATGATAATAAGCTATTAACCAACTGTATTTTTTCTCTAGAAAAACTGAGAGTGAAATGTGAAGATGAGGGCGATTACTAACCTGTGTGGAGTAGAAAACTAGGACTTTCCCATTGGATATTCAAACTAGAACTTATTTTGGGCCTACTCCCAACTGAATGACACAGAAATGCTAGATGATTTAGAGTTTAACCACTGTTCTGATAATGCTCATGATATAATCTGAAGTTATTTTGAAGATACTGAGAAAACATTAAATAAACAACTACGGTTTCGGGCATTCAATACCCCAAGACTCAAAACAATAGTTGTAGTATGGAACTAAAACATTGAAGGACATAGCATGAAGATTCTCATTAAATCAATTGCTCTTATAGGCATTATATCAAATACTTATAATTCACGGTTTAAAATAATCATAGAATTACTAAGGGATTGGCATAATTGACATAAAATTATCATGGAAAACACTAAGTCGTGATTTAATTAAATATATGATAACACTAAAACATGAGGAATAGAATAACAATAATAACTTCATTAAAACTTGGTATTAAATCAAAGTTCATGTAGATTAATGGATGAAATCATGATTTAAAATCAGATAACTTAAAAAGGCCATAACTTTATAATTAAAAAGGTTACATGGGCTCCATGGATGAAAGGAATCCATGGATGAAAATCTATCATACCTTAACGGATGAATTTATTAAAATTCTTGGGTGAACTTTTAAGATTGCTTTTGGTTTCTTGAGAGCTAGGGTTTGTAATTTAGAGAGAAGGCTCTTGAATTTTAGGGGAAATTAATAAAAAATGTACTTTTAAAATGTTTCTATAGCTTAAGTATTCCATTTAGGTAGATTAAAATAATGGGATATGATTATTTTAACCCTGGATAAAATATTAGATTTTTGTGAAAATTTTCCGATCTGGGCCTCTGGCGCGATGCGGCGCTATTGTGCCGTGTCACTGGAAACTGATCTATGGTGCGACACAGGGAAATCATGGTCCTTCATTGATTGGGACCTTGAAGTTCTCCGTGACATGAAGGAATCGCGCTGCAACACTAGGAAATGATAAATGCCTATGGCGCGATGTGCTATATTTGCGATACCTCACTAGAAATTGACAATTGATATTTTGACTCTCACCGTGATGCACTGATGGGTAAAATGATAATGTTTAACTACCGAAACTTAAAATTTCCATAACTTCTAACCCAATTACTGGATTTCAGCAAATTTTATATCATTGGAAAGCTAATTCAATTTCCTATGCAATTGCAGGCTTTAAACTGAAAAATAATAGGTGTTTTAGAAATTATTGATATGAATACTCATGTATTGGGACTTACATTATGCTAGGGAAATACGGAGTTATATAATACCTTCCCCTTGGAATCATTTTTCCCCGAATGATAGCTATTGTGTAATCGAGTACACATGCTCTCAACATATCCTTAAGAGTCTGAATGATCCTTTCTGCATGACCGTCTGTCTGAGGGTGGAAGGCTGTACTGAGGTGGACTTGGGTACCAAGACGTTTTGGGAATGCTTTCCAAAAATGAGAGGTAAATAGGGTACCTCTATCTAAGATGATATATAAGGGAACACCATGAAACATAATCAACTCTCTGAGATAGATATTGGCATAGTCCTCAACTTAGTAAGAGGTATGGACTTGCAAGAAATGAGCTGATTTGGTCATCTTGTCTATGATAATCCAAATAGAGTTATGCTAACAATGGGTAAGAGGAAAACCTATCACAAAGTCTATGTTCACTTTCCCCTATTCCCACATAGGAATACAGATTTCCTATATAAGTTCACTAGGCTTCTGGTACTCAATCTTCACTTGATGGCATGTAGAGGACTTAGCTACAAACTCTGCAATATGTCTCTTCATCCCACTTCACTAATAGATCTCCCATAAATTGAGGCAAATTTTCATGGACCCTGGATAAATAGGGTAACATGAACCATGCGTGATGTGTGAGCAGACGCTAACAAATTTGAGGCTTTTAACTCTAAATAATTGTGAAGTCTTAAGCAACTTTTGTTATTTTTAATCACTTTTATTATTTAAATGCAGATGTAGGTGATCGAGGAGGAAAATAAAGGAAAGAAGAACAAAATCAGTTGAAATCTGGTGCAAATAAGATGAAGTGTAGCTGACGACATCTTTGAAGTTTCGTTAAACATGTGAAATGCTGTCATAATTATCGTCAAGCTTAGACAGAAGCTGAAGAATTGAAGTGAAGTATGATGAAATTTCTGAAGCGCCGTCACAACTTTTACAAGGAATCAAAATCGCCGTCATCTCAAAGCAGAACATGATGATTTCCAATGAGGATGTGATGATATTTCTCACATGCCGGCACATATTTGACACGCCATCAAATTTTGCTGTCAGGAGAAGTAGAAGATGCTATTATACTAGAAGCTTTGACGACATTCCACAAAAGTCGTTAGGTGTATGACAAGCCGTCAGAAATAGCATCGTCTATTCCAAGAAAAAAAGAAAAAAGCTAAAACTTGAGATTTGCTTCCATATATAGCTCTTTCTATTTAAGGCATAGGGTTTAGGTTTTATTAGAGGGAGGAACTTATAAAAAAGGTTTTTTTAATTCTCTTTAGGACGATCATCAACAATTAATTATCCATTGAGCAGAGAACATACAATATTTGTTCTCTCTGTCTCTCAAGAACAATATTTTTGGTGTTTTTGCCATGTGATTCAAATACAAGTTCACTTTCGATTCCATTCATCATTGTAAGTTAATCATTTTAGTTATAAATGCAAATTGGATGCTTGTTTCTTGTGTCATGAGTAGATAAACTCCTGTAAACTGGATTATGGAATCTAGGGTTAAGTCATGATAAGGTGTTAAATTAATTATTCAAGGTTTAATAGGTGTTAAGATTTCTTGATAATTCTGAGACTATTATTCATGTCTGTTGGTTGCAAATAATAGGAGTAGCTACTTTGATTTGCTTCTCAAAGAAATCATAAACAGTAGGAAGTGAGTTATCAACAGGGACTTGAAAAGGCTTCGTTTAATAATCAGCACTGTAATAAGGTTTGTTAACCTGAGGTAAAATCTGTGTAGTGATAAGCGATTCCCTAAGTCCGAGAGGATTAGGAAATTAGACTCTTGAATAGGTCGAGAGACATTTGAGCATACCATCGATAAAGATAGCTTATCATCCTAACCACTGTAAGAATCTTAGGTAAATTTTAGCATCTGTCATGTACCGTAAGCCCTCGTGAACATAATCCTGGTTATTTCATAAAATTTTGGTTACAAACATCAAAATCAAAGTGAAAAACAATTATGTGTTAAACTCAAACCCCCACTTTACTTTCTTTTTGTGCCAATTATTTGAATTTAACTTGTAGCTATAGTTTTAAATTGATTTAATCGCCACTTACATTGTTCCCTGTGGATTTGGCCCTAACTCCAAAGTTGGGTAAATATATTAACGACGACCACCTTGCAGTAAATTAAGGTGTAATTTGAGCGTTATCAATTCACTTCTGAGAGAATTCATTGCCTCAACTCATCTACACCAGGCACACACAATCTACCCTGACAACGTCCTCCACTTTTTGATCTCTGACTAATTCTTCCAACTTAACGAAATTGGGATCTTTATCCTGCTTTTCATTTACCTAAAAAACTAGAGATGACTCTGAGCTACTCTGCACCCATACACTACCTTCTGCTAAATTGAGTAAATGGACACCTAGTTGAGCAATCTGATGGACTTCCTGAGATAACTTCTTATTACCATCCTTAATATGAGCTACACTACCTATAGAGATTCTACTGAGAGCATCAGCCACTACATTGGCCTTTCCCAAATGATACAAAATGCTCATTTCATAATCATTCAATAACTCTAACCATTTTCTCTGACGTAAATTCAATTCTTTATGAGAGATCACATACTGAATGCTTTTAAGATCTGTGAACACATCTATATGCATCCCATACAAGTAATGCATCCAAATATTTAAGGAAAATGCTATAGCTGCTAACTCAAGATCATGAGTAGGGTAATTCTTCTCATGGGGTTTAAGCTGTCTGGAGGTACAGGCTATGACCTTACCTATCTGCATGAGGATACAACCCAAACCTACTCTGGATATATCATAGTACATAATGAAACCATTTGAACCATCTGGTAGAGTCATGACTGGGCTGAGGTGAGTCGAGTCTTCAACTCCTAAAAACTCTTCTCACAGGGATATGACCATTGCTACTGTACTACTGAGAATTTATGGGACTAAGTGTGATCCAGGAACTGAGCGTCAACACATAAGATATGAGACATCATAGCACAAAAAAGGTATGCAAATAGTACTTTGAATGTATTAGTATGCTAAATGAGGTAGGCTGATATACATGGCCTCATGAATAGGAATGATAATAATTAACTAGACATACATGTAAAACATGGAGTACTGAATAAAGAGCATGGAATCCGTAGATACTGAAAATATAGGAAAATCTATAAATATTGAGGATGCATGATCAAGTATATAAAATGAACTGAGTAAAATCTATAAACTAAATTATTATAATAACTGAAATCTGTTTGCTTTGGTCAAATAATACTAAGACTGAATAACTGAGCTGGGACTATAACTGAGACTATATATGAGATTGTGGGAGGTATCATCTAACCAACATTCCCCATTTTGAGCTAATCGGGGTCCAACCTGTAACCCCAGTTAGAAGGGTGTTAATACCATGCCATAGGTACTAACATTGGCTGTGTCGATCCACTAAACTAATATCATGTCCAAAGGACTAAGGGTGTCAAGCCTGAAATGGTGGGTGAACCCTGCAAGATAGTCAAGCCTAATCTAACGGGTGACTAATCATATCCTACGCTGGCTAAGTAGTTCTAGAATATAGGCATTGCTACTAACGACTATACCTATCTGAAGGAGAAGCCGCCATCCCTACACTCGCTTGGTGCTAAATCCTACTCCCAACTAAATGACACTGAAATGCTTGGCAAGTCTAAGTTTAACTGACTGTTTTGATAATGCTCATGATATCATCTGAAGTTATTATGAAGAAACAGAGACAACATTAAGTAAACAACTATGGTTTTGGGTATTCAATACCCCCAGGACTTAAAACAATAGTAGTAGCATGAAATTAAAACATTGAAGTTCATAACATAAATACTTTTATTAAATCAATTTATCTTGTATGCATTTTATCAAACACTTATAGTTCATGGTTTAAAATAATCATAGAATTAATTAGGGACTGGCATAATTGACATGAAATTATCATGGAAAACACTAAGTCATGATTTAATTAAATAAATGATAACACTAATACTTGAGGAATTGAATCACAAAAATAACTTCATTAAAACATGGTATTAAATCAAAGTTCATGGAGATTAATGGATGAAATCATGATTTAAAATCGAATGACTTAAAAATATCATAAATTTATAATTAAAAAGGTTGCTTGGGTTCCATAGATGAAAGGAATCCATGGAAGAACATCTAAATACCTTAACAGATGAATTTCTTGAAATTCCTGGGTGAATTTTTGAGATTGTTCTTGGTTTCTTAACAACTAAGGTTTGTAATTTAGAGAGAAAGCTTTTGAATTTTGGGGGAAATTAATAAAGAATGGGGGAAATTAATAAAGAATGAACTTTTAAAATGCTTTTAGGGCTTAAGTATTCTATATGGGGAGATTAAAATAATAGGATAAGACTATTTTAACCCTGGATGAAACATTAGATTTTTGTGAAAATTTTCCGAATTGGGCCCCTGGCGTGACCTGGCGCTATCGCGCCGTGTCACTGGAAATTGACAACTAGGAAACTAGTCTGTGGTGCGATGTGGCAATATCGCGGTCTTTCATTGATTGGGACCTAGAAGTTCTCTACGACATGGTGGCATCGCGTTGCAACACTAGGAAATGCCAAATGCCAAATTGTCCTATGAAGCGACGTTCCAATTTCGCTTTACCTCATAGTAAATTGACAATTTCTATTTTGTCTCTCTCCACGATGCACTGATGGATAAAATGATGGTGTTTAACGACTGAAACTTAAAATCTGCATAACTTTTTACCCGGTTATCAGATTTCGGCAAATTTTATATCGTTGAAAGCTAATTCAATTTCCTACACAATGGCAGGCTCTAAACTAAAAAATAATGAGCATTTCAGAAATTTTATATATGAATACTCATGTATTTTGATTTACATTAAGCTAGGGAACTACAGGGTGTTACAATGAATTTCACAATCTAGGATGACAAAGTCGTTTGGAAAGATAAATTGGTCCATATTCATAATAACATCATACAGTACACCATGAGCTTCTTGATAGAATAATCAACCATTAAAAGCCTTATTGTAATAGACTTGGGGGTACCCCTTCCAAAATATGGAAAATGGCACCAGATTAAAGCATGCTCAAAAATCACAAATGCTTTTTCAAATTTGTACACCCCGATAGTGTAAGAAATTGTTAATACACTTTGGTCTTCTTTCTTCACCACCTTTGTGCTAAATATTATAGAACTATAATTATTAGTGATAGAACCCTTGGGGGTTGCACCACAAAGTAAGGGACCTGGTCTCTCAAAATCAATCACAGGCAAAGTAAACAAAAATAGCAAAAAAGTAAGAGACAATGCAAGAAGAGTAATAACACAAGGATTTTTACATGGAAACCCAGGAAGGGAATAACCATGGCTTTCCCTCATAATCACTAAGGCAATCCACTATAATCAACCCCTAATTAGAGTTTTTATTTAATCCTAACTCTAGGCTCCTTTGTAACGACCTGAGACTACACCCTAGTTGTTACATGGTGCTTACGGTCCCGAGGGACTACAATCTAACCCATGAGCTGGTACCTGTTATGAGCACTGAATAATATAATAATGAATGTGGAAGAATAACAGAAATTCCATAAGGTTTTAATAATGAAATGACTGCTAAATTATAAATCTGGCATAATACTAAAATATAAATAATCTGAATAGATAACTTTAGTGTCTTAAAAGCCTCAAAACTAAATAATGTGAGTTGATGGGATAGGCCCCCAACTGAGTCTATTAACTACTGAGATAAAGACATGAAGTAATATAATCTATCCTCGGATGATGAGGACTCACCACTGCTACTGTACTGCGATGATCTGTGGGACTAAGTGTGATTTGGGAACTGAGCATCAGCACCTATGATATGATACAACATAATGCAAAAGAAAGGTATGAGATCAGTACTTTAAATGTACTGGTATTCTAAATAAGGTAGGCTTATATACATGTTTTCATGAATAGGAATAATAATAACTATTTGATTATACATAGAAAACATAGAATACTAAGTAGAGAACATGAAATTTGTAGTGACAGAAAATATAGAGAAATCTGTAAATACCGAGTATGTGTGACAGTCTGTAACTACCGAAGATACATGAAAATCCTAGGAAATTCGAGATGTATGACCAAGCATATAACATGGACAGAGTAAAATATATAAATTAAAATATTAACAAAATACTGATATTTGTATGCTTTGGCCAAACAACTTTAAACTGTATAACTGAACTGAAACTGTAACTAAGACTATATCTGAGACTGTGGGAGGTACCATCTAACTAAAATTCCCCAATTTAGGCTAATCGGGGTCTAACCTATAACCATAGTTGGAAGGGTGTTAATACTGTGCCACGGGTACTAACAATGGTTGTATCGATCCATTAAACTGATATAATGTCCACAGGACTAAGGGTGTGAAGACTAAACTGACAGGTGACTCCTATGAGATAGTCAAGCCTAATCTGATGGGTGACTACTCATATCCTATAATAGCTACATAGTTTTGGAGTATAGGGACGCTACTAATGACTCTTCCTATCTGATGGGGAAACCGCCATCCCTGCACTTGCCTGATGCTAAATCCTACTCCTAACTAAAAGACACTGACATAATAGACTGTTCTGAGTTTAATAACTGATATCTGACTATTCTGATAATTCTCATAATATAATCTGATGACTATTCTTTAATGTACTGAGACTAGACTAAATAAACAACTATGGTTTTTGGGTATTCATACCCCCAGGACTCAAAACAACAATACTAAAAAATCACTAAATCTTAGGGGACAAAGCATGAAGGTTTTTACTAAGTCTATCACTCTTGTAGGCATTTTATCAAGCACTTGGAGTTGATGGTTCAAAACAACCATAGAAATGTCCTAAAACTTATAGAGATAGCATGTATCCAACATAATAGAGTTAAATTTTGGTCTTGTTCAATAAATAACAACATTAAAATATGTTGGATTAAATAATAACAATAATTTCATGGTAATATGGTATAAAATCATATTTCATGGAGATTCAAGGGTGAAATCACAATTTTAAACATAATAACTTGAAAAGATCATAATTTTATAATTTAAAAAGGGTTGCTTGGACTCCATGGATGAAAAGGATCCATGTATGAACATCTAAAATACCCTAATTGATGGATTTCTTGAAGTTATTAGTGAATTATTGAGGATTGACAATGAATTTAGGAGCTAGGGTTCTAGATTAGGAGAGAATGTCTTTTGATTTTGGGGAAATTAATTAAAGAATGATTTAAAAAATATTTTTAGGGCTTAAATATCACACGTGGGTGGACTAAAATAATAGGGAAAGGACTATTTTACCCCTAAATGGAATATTATTTTTTCGTAGAATTTTTTTGAAATGGGCGCGGCGCGGCGATATTGTGCAGTGTCAGTGGAAAATGTCAACTAAGAACTGGGCTGACGGCATGATGCACCATTATCACAGAAAGCCTTTGGATGCCATTTTGGCCACCTCCGCGATGTAATCGGCATGCTCTGTGACGCGCCATGATCGTGGAGTCACGCTAGAAATTGACAATTTTCATTTAGGCAGCCTACACGATGTGCTAAGGGTTAAAATGATGGTGTTTAACGACTGAAACTTTAAATCCCCATAACTTCTTATTCGGTTATCAGATTTAGGCGAATTTTATATCATTGAAAAGGTAATTTAATTTCCTACGCAATATCAAGCTCTAAACTGGAAAATAATGAGTTTTTTTGAAAACTTTATATACAAATACTCATGTATTGGGACTTAAATTTTGTTAGGGAAATACCGGGTATTACAATATCTCTCCCTTGGGATCATTCATCCTTGAATGAAACTGGTTAAGCTGAGAGAAAACTAATGGACTAAGCTTCCATACTGATATATATATCTGATGCATGGAATGCATGACTGAACTGATTCATGAATACACGACTGAGATGAACATGATGATCAAATGAAACTAAGCATGGTATAGAACAAATATTAGGAAGATTTGGTACCTTATACTGAATTTGGATTCGCGGAGAAAAAATAAGGGTACTTGGTTCGTATATCTGTCTCTGCTTCCCAAGTGGCTCCCTTAATGAACTGATTCTGCCCAAGAACTTTGACTAGTAGAACTTCTTTGTTCCTTATTCTACAAACTTGATGATCAGAATTTTTGATTGGAACTTCCTCAAAGGAAAGACTATTCTGAATATCTACACTTTCTAATGGAAAAACTACAGTTGGATCACCAATATACTTTTTCAGTAATGAGATATGGAACACTGGGGGTACTGAGGCTAAATTTGAAGGCAACTAATCTCGTAAGCTACCTTTATGAAATGACTGAGAATTCTGAAGGGATTGATATATCAGGGGCTGAGTTTCCCTTTCTTGCCAAATCTTTTCACTCCTTTCATGGGAGAGATTTTCAAGTACAAGAAATCATCAACCTTAAACCTAAGATCCTTTCTTCTCACATCTGCATACAATTTCTATCAGCTCTAGGCAACCCTAAGCCTTTCTCTGATCAACTAAACCTTATCTAACACATCAAACACCAAGTCAGGCCTTACTACTACGGCCTCACCTACTTCAAACCAACCAATTAGAGATCTATATCTCCTACCATAGAGAGCCTCAAATGGAGCCATACAGATATTGGAATAATAGCTTTTATAGTATGCTAATTCAGTCAAAGGCAAACGATCATCCCAAATACCTTTAAAATCAATTGTGGATGCTCTCAGCATATCTTTTAGAGTTTGAATGGTCCTTTCCTCTTGAAAGTGTGTCTGAGGGTAGAAGACTGTAATGAGATGGACATGGGTACCAAGACTCTTTTGGAATGATTTCTAAAAATAAGAGGTAAACTGGGTATTTTTGTCTGAGATGATATATAAGGAAATACTGTGCAACCTAACCAACTCTCTAAGATAGAGTTTGGCATAGTCCTCGGCTGAATAATAGGTATGGACTGGCAAGAAATGAGCTGATTTGGTCATCCTATCTATTATAACCCAAATAGAATTATGCAGATGATGGGTACGAGGCAAACCTATCACAAAGTCTATGTTCACTTTCTCCCATTTCCATATAGAAATATTAAACTCCTTCATGGACACACTAGGATTTTGGTGCTCAATCTTAACTTGCTGGCATGTAAAGAACTTAGCTATAAAGTCTGCAATATCTTTATTTATCCCACTTCACTAATAAATCTCTCTCAAATCGTAGTATATTTTAGTGGCCCCTGGATGAATAGAGTAACGCATACCATGCGCTTTTACAAGAATTTGTTGCCTCAAATCATCAACACCAGGCATACACAATTTACCCAGACAACATAAAACACCATCTCCCCTTGGGAAAAAACTTTCACTTTTTGGTCTCTGACTGATTCTTTTAACTTAACTAGACTGGCATCTCTTTCCTGCTTTTTCTTTACCTCATAAACTAGAGATGATTCGGTGCTACTCTGCACCCACATACTACCCTCTACTGAGTAGATTAAGTGAATACCTAGTCAGCCAAGCTGATGAATTTTCTGAGCTAACTTTTTCTTATCATCCTCAACATGAGCAATACTAACCATAGACAATCTACTGAGAGTATCAGCCACCACATTGGCCTTGCTCGAATGATACAAAATACTCATATCATAATCCTTCAATAACTCTAATCACCTTCTCTGATACAGATTCAAATATTTTTGAGAGAACACATACTGAAGGCTTTTGTGATCTGTGAACACATCTACATGTACCCCATACAGGTAATGCCTCCAAATCTTTAAGGCAAACACTACAGCTGCTAACTCAAGATCATGAGTAGGGTAATTCTTCTCATGGGGTTTAAGCTGTCTAGAGGCATAGGCTATGACCTTGCTTCCCTACATGAGTACACAACCTAAACCTACTCTAGACGATCACGGTACACAACAAAACCATCTGAACCATTTGGTAGAGTCAAGACTGGGGCTGAGGTGAGTCGAGTCTTCAACTCCTAAAAACTCTTCTTGCAAAAATCTGACTACTGAAACTTAAGTTTCTTTTGAGTCAATCTAGACATGGGGGATGAAATAGAAGAAAATTCTTTAACAAATCGATGGTAATAGCCAGCTAAACCAAAGAAACTCTAGATATCTGATGAAGAGATAAGTTTAGGCCAATTTCTCACTGCCTCGGTCTTTTAAGGATCGACTCTAATGCCATCACCAAAAATGATATGTCCAAGAAAATCTACTAATATTAGAAAAAATTCACACTTACTGAATTTAGCAAACAACTGGTGAGCTCTAAGATTTTAAATCACTACTCTGAGGCGGTCTGCATGCTTATTTTTGCTACGGGAGTAAACAAGAATATCATTAATGATAACTATGATGAACATGTCTAAGTACTGCTTGAACACTCAGTTCATCAAGTCCATGAAGGATGCTGGGGAATTTGTAAGACCAAAGGAAGTGACTAGAAATTTGAAGTGACCATACCGAGTTCGGAAAGCCGATTTTGGAATGTCATATTCCATGACCCTGAGATGATGATAGCCTGATTTGAGGTCTATATTGGAAAAGTAGCTAGCACCTTGAAGTTGGTCAAACAAGTCATCGATTCTAGAAAGTGGATATTTATTCTTGACTATAACTTTGTTCAATGGATGCCAGTCTATGTATATTCTTAGAGAACCATATTTCTCACATATAAATATAATAGGTGCGCCCCATAAGGAGGCACTGGGTCTGATGAATCCCTTATCTAAGAGATTCTTCAACTATTCTTTCAGTTCTTTGGGTTCAGCTGGATCCATTTTGTATGGAAGAATAGATATATGCTAAGTATCTAGAAGAAGGTCTATTCAAAAGTCGATTTCCCTTTGTGGAGGAACTTCGGAGAGATCTTTAGGAATACTTTTGGAAATTCCCTCACAACTAAAACTGACTCAAGAGTTAGAGTTTTTGAGTTAGAGTCTTTGACTCATACAAGATGGTAAATACACCCCTTCGATATCATCTTTCTGGCTCTAAGGTATCAGATCAAATAACCCTTAAGAGCTATAGTACTACCCCTTCATTCAAGGACTGGTTCATTTGGGAACTAGAAATGAACTATTCTATTTCTACAGTAAACTAAGGGTTATCATGAGTGAAGCCAATCCATTCCAAAAATGATGTCAAAATCCATCATCTCTATCTCTTCGAGATTAATTGAGGTAACTTTCTGAGATATTATGAAAAAATAGTTCTTGTATACCTATCTGGCAATAATGGAAACACCTACTGGGGTAGACACTAAAAAGGGTTCTGTTAGCATTTCGGGACTGACTCCAAAGTTAACGGCGATATATGGAGTTACAAAATAAAGAGAAGCTCCATGATCTAGTAATGTATAAATATATAAGTGAAAGACCTACAACGTACTAGTAACTATGTCAGGAGAATTTTCCTAATCTTGGTGGGATTGAATAGAATATAATCTATTCAAATGCTGACCATTGGTAGCACTAAAAGTGGTACCCTACTGAGTCAGGCGACCAGATGAAATTAAAAACTGATAAGACTGGCCCTATTGGAGCACATCTATACCCTTCTAAGAAACATGCTGACACTCCCAAATCCAATTGCCTGGCTTGCCAAATCTAAAGCACACATAACTACCCACTCTACCCTTACCCTGATGGTGTCTTCTACTCTTCTTACATAAAGGATTGATATGAGCACTACTAACACTAAATTGGGACTTAGAGCTTGGTGCCCTATCCCTATTGTTGTTTTTGTATTTGGGTATTGAAGTACTAGATGAAGAGGGTGCTGGGGATGAACACCTATGATAAAACTAAGGATAGTTACCACCTTTTGGCTTTGGCTGACTGAAATTAAAACTACCCATCCTAGCTCTTATGTCTCCTCTCTCTCTCTTTCTTCTTAATATTATGCTCCTTAATTTGTTCAGGATGGACCACCAACCTAGAAAATTCCATCTCACTAATAAGTATTGCATTCCTCCACTCCATGACCACACTATCAGATATGCCAGGCACAAACTTACTCATCTTGGACCTATTATCAGCTACCATATGAGGAGCATACCTAGCTAACTAAGTAAACTTGAGGGAATACTCCCTCACACTCATGACTTAAGGGAATACTTCCTCACACTCATATTTTCTTGCCTCAAATTAATGAATTCTAATACTTTGGCCTCTTTTAACTCTAATGGAAAGAATCAATCTAATAACGTTGTGGTAAACTCTCCCTATTCTACATGCCTTGTATCTATACCCTTATCAACTTTCCACTGCTTAAACCAAGCATGGGCTACATCCTATAATTCATATGTTGCCAAATAGGCACTCTGACTAGACGTCACCCCCATAGAATCTATTACCTTCTAAACCATATCTAAGAATTCATATGGATCCTCTTCAAACTTGGATCCCATGAAAGAAAGAGTATTTATCTGGGTAAAATCTCAAATTTTGGTTATAGTAGTATTGGTTACTGGGTTAGCTAGAATAATAGTTGGTCGTTTATTTTATGCTTCTACTGAATTGGCTAGAGTAGTAAATGCAACTCTAAATTCTGCATGAGAAACATGCTTATTTAGAGGATCTGCCTGGATGGGCTGGCTGAGTTCCTATTCTTCTTCCATTTTTTTAGGAGGTATGTTTTGTAAATAAAAGGAAGAAGTGGAATAGATAGAGAGTGTAGCTTGAGCTCATGCTCACTCACACTACATGAATACTGAAAGAAGGGAAACTCGTATGACATGAGTTAATAAGGATTCATCGGATGCCCTTGTCCATTATTTTAGATAGGGGAACACAATTTACTTTTTATTTTAGGTAGTCATTTCAGAGAGGCCTTGGTACAATGGTTATTCTTAGCACTGCGTCTCATTTACAGATGGATAGTTAGGATGAACATAGGATTCTTACATTAGAGGACATATTAAGGGGGTGTGTATTAGACTTTAAGGGAATTTGGGATGTTTGTTTTCCTTTGATAAAGTTTTTCTATAATAATAGTTATCACGCTAGCATTCAGATGATTCCATTTAAAGCATTATATGGGCGTAGATGTAGATCACCCATAAGGTGGTTTGAGGTTGGTAAAGAGGCTTTGATTGGGCCATACTCAGTTCTTGAAGTTATGAAAAAGTTTTAATTAATTAGTGAGAAGTTGAGAACTGCTCAAAGTCATCAAAAATCATATGCAGGTGTAAGAAGGGGGGAGCTAAAGTTTGAAGTTTATGATTGGGTATTCTTAAAGATGTAGCCCATGAAAGGGATAATGAGATTTGGGAAGAAGGGAAAGCTAAGTCCCCAATTTATTTGTCTGTAAGAAACAGCAAGGCATATTAGAGAGGTTGCATATAATTTGGACCTACCACTAGAGTTAGCAACTGTCTACCTAGTTTTTTATGATTCCATGCTAATGAAGTGCATTAGGGATCCATACCTAGTAGTCCCCCTAGAGAGTATTGGGGTCAAGGATAACTTGTTCTATGAGGAAATTTCAGTCAAATTACTTGATCGGTAGGTCCAAAGAATAAGGAATAAGGATGTAGCATCGGTAAAAGTTCTTTTATAAAATGAATTGGTTGAAGGAGCAATTTAGGAAGTAGAAGCAAACATAATGACCAAGTACCCTTATCTTTGTTTTCCAATTTTGTCCCTATGAAAGGTAAATTGTTCTTTTCAGCAAATTCTTTCTCTCTAAGATCGTTTACATATTCTCATACTGTATCAAGTGTCCATGATTCATTGAATACTTGATATAATTATAAGTTTGGTTGTAAGCTCAGTGTCAAGATATTGATATTCCCCAAAATCCTAATCCTTGATGGGTCTTATTCGACGATAAATATTTCTAAGGGGGATATACTATAATACCCCGTGTGCTTATGTTCACAGCAAAACCTATGACTCACTCAACAAGTCATAAAGACTCATTAATGTGGTTCAGTCATAGACATCTCTGTGGGAAAACCAAACCCTATGAGTAGTTACGAGTGATTACGATTCATATAGTGAGAGTTGTAACATCAACATTGTAGGACTCCCTAAGTTTCTACTAGACTAAGGTTTGTGACTGTGAGTCACTGTGGCTTACTATAATTCATTGGATGTGACTCGTAGCTAGACCAGTGTGTACCCTTTCTATTACATCCAAGACTATGAGTCATTGGGAAGATTATGGCCAGACATCATGAGTCATAAGGTGACCCATGATGACTAACGACCAAGTTTCTATATGTTCAATTAAGGGGTGTTTTAGTCTTTTCTCCTCTTAAAACTCCTGACCTATAAGTTAAAACATAAAAGAGGCCTTATTTTCCCTATTCTCAATCAATTAATGACGTCTTTTCTTCTCCCACTCTCAAGAACAACAAGGTTAGTTTTTTTTCTTCAAATTTACTTCTTAAGTCCCCAAGTCAAATTTTCTTTCAAGAAAGTCAAGCAAATCTAGGTATGTGGGTTTTGAGAAAGGATAATATTTTATTCTTGTGATCAAAAACTTTATTTCAAAGTTGAATATATATGATTTCAATTAGGGATCATACCCAATTTCTGATATTCTTAAGGTTATGGCATTATCATGTCAATTTAAAGTTTAAAGTACATAAAAGTTTGCCTTTATTCATTATTTGACTTTCATGAGTGCTGCGATGACATGATTTCCATTATTTTGACTTGCATTTTGATGAATTGATAAAAGATTCCAAATTGAGTATTGTGCATAATATTTTGCTATGAGTTTCTAGGAATGCATGCATAAATTTCAAGACCTAAATACAAGTTCTTGAGTTACACAAAATTTAAGCTTATAAGATCAATTTACAAGTATTACCACATGATAAAGTTCAATTTTAATCTTATTATCATATTTAAGACTCGAAATACACAACTTCATCTCATAAATATGATTTAAGTAAGAGAAGCTTAGTTGGTTTTAAGTTTACAAAACAATAAGCTATTTTAAGGTGGATTTTCTAAGTATAAGCATATATATGTTTTAGGAGTAGTATTTAGCACCGAGAAGGGGAATGTGGGTTTAGTACATCTTATTTCCCAAAAACTACAAGCCATTGTAGTGTTAACGGACCTCGCCAGAGAGTGCCTTCTTTTTCCAATATGGTATAAGTTTAGTGATCACTTAAGTTAAGGTTTTATTATGAGGGCAAGGGGTAGGATATCTCTCCCAAAAATGGGTAAGATTTTGGACTACATTATAGCTCACATGGTTTATGTTAGTTATAAGAATATGCCACAAGAAATAATAAAAGCGAATATTTTAGAAACTAAGTGTAGTAACTCAATAAGCTTATACATTATACTTTATCATTCATCTTTTATGAGTTTTATTCATGCCCAAAGTGATTCCGTGTACACTTAGTATGCATGATTTGGAAGTTTATTTAGTTTATCTTACTTATGCATTCACCCCCATATAATCAGTTATATAAGTACTGACCTACATATTTGTCTATGTGGTACATTGTCTTATAAGGTAGGTTTTGGTGCTCGTTCCCAAAAGCACGATTGTTTGTGGGCATCATATCCTACATCTAGATATGTGGTAAGTCCTTATAGTTTGATGACCAAGTTTATTAGAGTTTCAAACTTTATTGATATTGCATAGTCATTTTATTTCCTTTATGGGTCAGCTAGGGTTTGTCCTTTTATTTTTTTTTCTTTAGAGAACGGACCTTACTCGGGGCTCTCGCCTCCTATGTCGGTTAGGGCTTGAGCCACACACCCCTAAGCCTTATCATAAATAAAAAGCATGAAAAATACAAGGAGGGGGGTAATAAAGCTTACCTCCGATCCTATGGCAGTTCAAAATAAACTAGCTTACTAAGGTCGGTTGACTTATCCCCGATACTAAAAAGGAAACCTAGATCTAAGCACCTAGAAGAGAGGACTCCTCTTACTATAATATAATATAGGAAAACATAAATAAGGGAGACTCTCCACTTACAAAGTAGAGAAAAGAGAACTCTTATAAAAGGTTGGTGATAGATGAAGAATGAAGGATCCATGGAGAAACCAGTAAAGAAGCACTACAAAGGAGTAACCAAGTGCTCTATAACAATTCACCAAATTTCACGGCAGCTCTTTGATTCTCTTTATCTTTCTTCTTCTAAAATTGAACATGGCAAGTTTGTCAAGAATAAAATGTCCTTTAGTTTCTTCTGGTAACTACTGGAAATTAAAGTAATGTTTAGAAATATCATAGTTGTGACTGATTTTAGATGGAGAATCGGCTACAAAATTCACCTCTCAGTAAATATGCCTGCAAGTAACCTCCTCCTATTGTGTCATGATTCCTTTGATGTTATCATGATAAGTTTGAAGTTTCCAAGGATCTGTAGCATGTTGCTTGATCCACTTAACAATGAGTTCTGAATCAACCTCTAAAATAACCTTCGTACAACTATTTTGTAAACACCAATTTAGACAAATGCTAGCTTCTTCAATTTTGGCTTGATTGTTAGTTCCGAACTCAAGAGGGCTGGCATATGCAAAAATAAGATTAGGGTCTTATCAAAAAATGTTTTTTTTAGATAAAGTAATTTCATTGAGATTTCTAAGTTTTAAGATTTAAAAAAGTGAAATTTTAAACTTGGTTTCTTTTGACTATTGTGTATATCATAGTCTACCTTCCTAAGAGTTCAGTACCAATTAGATATCATAGTTTAGTTTAGGACTATTCATAGTCTCAAGCACCGTGTGATGTCCAGGGGTATTCTTAGGGCGTTATATTAATGATAAGTTGGAGTTTTAGGGAGGGATACTTGAGTCTAAAGGATTTTGGTTGAGTAGGACCGACACAAAGAATCTGGAATATTAATGTTGTGGTTTGTCACATGAGGTAGATGTGGTAGTAAAGGTTATTTCTCAGTCCATTCAGAAAAGATGAAGTTTTAAATATCTTAGATCTATGATTCAGAGGAATGGTAAGATTGACGATAATTTCACATACCATATTAGTGAAGAGTTTAAGATGGAGGAATGCTTCAAGAGCCTTGTGTCATAAGAAGGTGCCTCCTAAGCTTAAAGGTAAGTTCTACAAATTATAGTCCAATCAGTATGTTGTACGGCATAGAGCATTCTCTAGTTAATAACTCCCACATCCAAAAGTTTAAGATGGTGAAGATGAAGATGTTATGATGGATGTATGGACTTACCAGGAGATATAAGGTTAGAAAGAAGATTATCATGAGAAGGAGGGAGTGGTTTTGGTAGAGTACAGGATATGCTACATAATTTTTTGTGCTGTATGTATTTGAAAAGAAGGTGCATAGATGCTACTGTACAAAGGTGAGTGTGGGTAGTTATGGATATTTTTAGATGGGATAGAGGCAGGTTGAAGAAATATTAAAATGAGGTTATTAGGCATGATATTGAGTAGTTATAGCTTATGTAAGAGATGACACTTGATAGGAAGGTAGGGAGGATATGGATTAAGATAGAGGGTTAGTGGGTAAGAGTTCATCCGTAATAGTAGAGATGAGTGCTTTGTTTATATCTACGCTTTTAGCTTTCTATCGGGGGTGTTTCAATGATGTCTATGATTTCAAATATATAGTTTTTAGTACTATCTTATGGGTTTCTTGTTTCTTTTATTATAAAGAAGTGTGTTTTATCACTTTTTATGTGCTTTTATATTTTTCTATTTGTTATACTTTATATGTCCTGAGCCAGTTTTTTATAAAAAACAACCTCTATACTTTATCTAAGGTAGTGTTATGTACTCCATATGATTTTCCCTCTCCAAACCCCATTTTGTGGAAATACTCTTGGTATGTTAATGTTTTTGTAGGGTAATGCACATATCTATACTGGTCTAGACGGCGGTCAGACTATGATCATATGGGGATGCAACTGGGTCCCAAATCTGTAGCTCTACTTTAGTGGCCTCGGCCATTGCCATAGCACTCACAGATAAGTTGGCATTGGAGGTGGTTGGTGTACTCAAAATACTTAAATTGGGCACAATCTCTATAACCCCACTAATAGTCCCAACCACCTCTATAGTAGGTTGTATCTTTTCTCTCTCTGAAAATACCACCTTGGAGGTCCTTCTAGTCGTCTTCTCTTTTCTTTATTTCTCTTTCATCTCATCAGATTTTGTCTTTTCATTTTTATCTAAATCAGTAGGTAATGTTCTATAAATTTATAAAACTTACAATGCTTAAACTTGGAGAATATTGATGTACTTAAGGCTATTTTGTTAGATTTGATGTGTTTTTGGAGTGTTTTAAAGGAAACTAGGTTTTTGAATGATTTTGGAAGAAAGGAGAGAAAACTGGATTTGTTTGCTACTTACCAAGGCTGTTCTTGGCATATGTGCCACTTATTGGGCAGATGGGATCAAAGTATGTAACAGTACCTCTCCTCTTCTTTTGAAGCTCTAAGTCTTTACCTATCTCCTCAATATTTGTATTCCCTATATTCAAGCTGGAAGTGTAAAAATTAGTAACTAATGAGTCCATGTCCACTGTAAGAACTACCAATAAAGGAATAGGTAGTGGTGGAGGAGGTGTAGCATCAATTCTCTCAGTTAACACCCTGACTGCTTTCTTAAGCTCGCTCAAGTCTGACCTAATATTCTTCAAATCTAGTTCTTGGATTGCATCCATCCTAGCCGTTATCTTGCTCTCAAATTATTCTACTTAGGTATGCACTATCCTGATCGTGGCTTGAATCTCATCATTGATATAGGGCTTAACCACAACCTCTACTTTTTAATTCTAGCATCGTGTAAAAGTAGGCTCTGCTTAATTTCTTTTGACTACGATGTTGTAATCAACATATATCCAGCTGAAAATATGGTCAACTGTTAAAGAATCCCGGTTGTGCAAAAAAAAAAGAGGCACCGACATCAGATGTTAGTAAGCCACTAGCTAGGGAACCCCTAATTACATCTGGAATGTCAAGACCTCTTAACAGGGTAGTTGGGTTTCTTATGTCTTTTATCAATGCCATTCTACAACTTTAGTCAACAAAATCACTTAGTCCACTACCCAAATATTCAAAACCTATGCACTCCTTATCAACTGAGTAACGAGACAAAAGAAAGGTAATGTGGTGATAAATTGGAGCACCCTATCTCGAATCTCTTCCATGATGATCTGCAAAATATTCAGCTCTACTCCTAAAACAAAAGCAGCTACTAGGTAGTAATTGGTTACACCCAATGTGTTACCATTGGTTGTGGGTGCAATTCTGTGCATAAAAACTAACCACCAGATTTTGGTGGTAAACTTCAATGTATGCTTGTAGATTTTTGTCCCATTGGTCGATGGGGAATTTTCACCTGCTTCAGCAATAAGTCCTGCCAACCACCTATAGTGCATCATCTTATCATCATCACTTAGCATCTTCACTCTCTTCAAAGTATTAATTCAGAAGTCATACTCAAGAGTGTCCTCAGTAGGATCAAATGCTTCTCTAAACAAGGCTCTTCAGAAAGCCCTAACAAAAATATCAACCTCAGTATCCCAGACTCATATAGTGTCTAGTCTAGGTTGCTTCTTCAAGTCCTTCTTCTTCCATAAAGAAGTCATGTTTTCAGCATTGCCACGTAGTTGACATAAAACTAACGTACGAACTGTAGCATATAGTTCCAAAGGGGTAATGTCATCTACCCCAACTTATACCTCTTGAATCCCTTTGCGAAGGCTAAAATCTTCTAGAGGGACTCTGGTAGGATCTGGTGTTCTTCTTGTATACTTCTCTTTTTATTTCCCTGTTTATCACTGAGACCCCATCAATGTAATAATCCCTAGAGTTTAGGACTATCGGACATCTTGAATCCACGCCCATTTGTGGTTGGGAAGTAGTAGCACCCTCAATGCATTCAAGGTTATAATCATACGCCTCATCAAATAAACTCTTATCATCAGCACTTCAATGTTATCTCCTTTGTTTTTTCCCTCTTTAAACTGAGATAGGATTATCAAGGTTGTGGTCCCGACTAAGGTTGTAATTTTCATAGCCTTGGATTGTTCCATATCTTTTTACTTATACCTCATGGTCATAGGGAAGTGTTGTATCCTATAAAACTAGTGGAAAATTCTACTTAGATCCAACTTAAGTGTTTAGGCTCACTCTCTCAGGTTAAAGGTTTGTCCTTAGGTACACACTTCTTGGAGATTTCCTTCTGCAACTTTATTTGTGTCTTTGGTGCTATTGTACCTATATGGAAAAGTTTAGAATCAATTTTGAAATATTTGAATAGGTTCAGTAAATGCATCAGATAAGTGTTCCTATGATCGTGCAATAAAGGCATAATCGTGCCTTTCAAATGTAGGAAGTGTTCCATAAAAGTATTTGAAATACATGCTCTCAGATGACTAGATCCTATAGTCCTGAAATAAAGGTATGATCATACCTTGTAATCATATATACATCACTAACGTATTAGGGGTATGTCACATTAAATGAGTACATACTACGATCATACCAAGATAGAACAATCATTGGATATGATCGTAGTAGCACTTGTAGGATTTGAATTTGGCCCCCATAATGACCCAACCTACAACTATATATAGATGCTACTATCAAAGGTTGTCTCGTGGAGTATACTAACACTTAACAAAAATTAGACACATATTGACCTTCTTTAAAACCTATTGGAAACAATCAATGTTCCATAATTATGCCCAAATGGGTACTCTGAAACACCCTAGGTTTTGGTCCTTAGAAAATATTGTGAGTTTAAAACACTTTGGAGATTATATGACTAGGGGTACTAGTTGTATGTTGGGATTTAGTTTGTGAGTTATCACTTATATATTGATTAGTGTGGTTGGATTGGCTATTGTCCAAGGTATGACTTCACTATAAGGGTCGTATGATGGGTGTGAGTCATATGATGTAACTCCTATGATGTCCTATGTCTTAACATAGGTGATTCTATTCTACCTAGGTTATGGTTTATGGGTACCAATCATATGATTGGGTAAGAGTTAGACTTTTGAGTCGTAGGTTGGTCAGTGTGGGAGGTTGAGATTTTTCTTAGGGTGTAAGTGTTGCATACCGCTCATACCCTATGGTACGGATGGGGGTGGTCGTACACGCATGTGGAAAATTAATAAAGTTTAAGTTAAGATATTCTAGATATTTCCCCTTATAACTCTTTAGGATCCCATGACTTAAATAAATTTTTTAGGGCTTCATTAACCTATTTGCAATCAATCAAACACTCTAAACTCTCTCCAAATCTCTTAAGGCTCTTGGGTTAAGAAAAATCTAGTGTTTCCTTCAAGGTGGTCAATTGAGGATTATAGGGGTGATTTCATCTCATTTGCTTCTCAATAGAAGGCATTTTAATCCACCATCATTATTAGTTCCAACAAATTACATGATTCATAAATTATTTTCACGGCATAAAATGTTGAGTGGTTTTGGGTTTTCAACTATATGTTGGGGTTTTTGGTTATAAATGCTTTATTATGGGTTTCCCGTGTTTTAATTATGGATTTACATGCTTTAATGGTGGTTTGGACATTTGGTTTCAAGGGACTAGTTAATTAGTACTAGTTTTGGCTTTGGAAATACTATGACCCCAATATGATTGATAAAATGCCTCTAAGAATGCTTTTACTACATTGTTGGACTTTTAATGGAAGTATTGTATGGCATAACTTGGTAATGGAGCCCTAAATAGAATAAGTGGTTTATATGATTTGGAATGGTTAAATGGCAAGGTCTTGGTAGTTATGGTCTAATTGAAAGCCTTGTGAGGGGTACAGGGGAATCCCCTAAGAAAACTTAATAATGAACTAGCTGTGGGATACATGGGAATCCTCTAAGTCACCTCAATAATGTAATCTATGGGTACATGAGAATCCCTTCTTCTATAAAAGGTTGGCTAAGGACACTACTTTCAAGCTATAATTGGTATGATGATACAACTACTCATAGCCTTGGTTAATAATAAATAGAATGGTGGTTTAGTTATATGGTAATGGTTTTAATTGAGCAATAATGGTGGGGTGTGATAGATAAACTTTAAAGTTTGAGTCCAATGGATGGACACTGGGAACTCATGTTTTCTGACATGAGGATTGGGCATGACGACCATAGATGATACTTATAGGGTTCAAGAGAATCCCCTAAGTACAATTATACATTTATATCATGGTTAGCGAAGGGTACGCAGGAATCCCCTACTCCTATGGTATTTTTGATTCATGCAGCTACATACACTGAGGACCATTCAGGGGGTTATACAATACCCATATATCTTATGTGTGGTTCTAGGATGGTTAAGCTACACATACTAAGTTTAATGGTTTTAATTAAATGCTAAACCCGGTTCCCTTTCCCATCATGGTTATAAATATATATATATAGGTATGGTTGTGAATGTATATAGTTGGTTTACATGGTTTTAAAGGTTGACATTATTTTATCCTTATCTTAAGTACTTGCTAGAGTTCACCCTCTAACCTATCTTTGAATGGTTATATGTTCACGTAATGCAATAACTGGCCATTCTAATCATCCTACTTAGTGATCGGATCTGGGATCAACTCGGTTGGATTGAAGTAGTGATCTTCAATATTCCATAAGGTTCTATTTCATATCATAGATGACTTTACGTACTTTCATTATTTCATAGACATTATTTTAGTTATATTGGGGGCATGTTTCAACAAGATATTATTTTCTTTTGCTAAAATCTTTGTTGAACTACTATGGGTTGGTATGGGTAGTGTCGGCAGTTGTGTCAACCTTAGTATTCCTATTGGTATTAGGGCTGATACCATTTGACTTTATTTATTATTGTTCAATACTTATTTGTTTGAGGATTATATATATATATATATATATATATTTATAATGGAACTCATTTGGTATGGGATATACAGATTGGTTTATGGTTTTTTTGGTTCTGGATATTAGTTGGATAATGGATGGTTGGACTTTTTTCAGTTAGTCACGGTCATGAACCTATCTCATAGTTTGGAATTGAAATAAATATTATCTTTTTATACATTCTGAATTCATCCAACTCAAGGTATTTATATTTGAAGGTTGGGTTGGGTTATAGCATTGATCCCTGGACTTGGATGAACCTAGGAAGCCTATAAGACAAGACCTCAGTTTGGGTTGTGTCAAGATGGTATCATAGCTTTAGGTTGATGGTCAATTGGGACTCCACAAAGCAGTGTCGAGTAGAGTCTCTTTTGAGGGTGTGTAGCGTGCCACACTCATAAAGGAGAGGCGACTAGGAATTTAGGAAATATTTCTCTTCTTTGTGTTATACTTTCAAGCTTGGAGTCTATGTCATAGAATCTCTTCTAATTTTATTTTTTTGCTTTGTAGATCATGCCTTGATGATCTGAACTTCATGGAAATTCCTCTGTCCTAACTAGGGATGATATTGATAGAAGATAATATACTTAGGGCATCCATACTTGGTCTAGGGGTCTATCCACTAACATTTGTAGAGTTCCTCTGATTCCTTCTAGTTCTCCTCAGGTTCCTCAGGCTAATCTAAAGAATACTGAGTTTTGTCAGTTAATTCATATGATTGTTAAGTTGGTGGCTTCTCAAGTTGAGGGTGGTGTATCTGGTATCACATTTTATGAGGCCATAAAGGTTTACAAGTTTATGAAGTTTAATCCTTCAACTTTTACTGGTGTTAAAGTGAAGGAGGATCCTCAGGGTTTTCTGGATGAGATAGAAGAGATCTTAAGGATCATGTAGGCCAAAAATATGAAAGGGTTGAATTTTGTTGCGTGTCAGCTAAAGGATATGGCATACCAATGGTATGAGGAATAGGATCAGGCAAGAGGTGAGGTTAATGAGTCTTCTCTGTAGGAGACTATCTTTAATAATATTCTGGACTACTTCTTACCTCAGTAGTAGAAGAAAGTAAAGGCAGAGGAATTTATGAATCTGAAATAGGGAAAGATATTGGTAAAAAACTATGCTTTAAAATTTCACTTGCTGTCTAGTTATGCTACAGAATTTATGTATATTATGAGAGCTAGAATGAGAAAGTTTGCTTTAAGACTTTCTCAGGATTTGATCCTTAAAAGAAAGATTGCATTGCTAATCAAAGACAGATATTTCTAGATTGGTTATTCATATGCAGTAGGTGGAGGAGGAAAAGGGAAAAAAGGATGAGATTAGAGAAAGGTAGGGTAAGAAGTTTAGGTTCTCCGAGTAGGGTGGTCAATAACAAAGTGGTTGAGATGGTGGTAAGTGGCTAAAGAAGAAGTGGGGGAGTTCTAGTTCTTTCTCCAAAGCTAGTGCTTCTTACTTGAAGTAGTCGGGTGACAAACATCAACAGGGTGGAGATAATTTTTGGGCATAAGGTGCCAAATCTTAGGCTAGAAACTCCTAGTCATCTTCATCATGTCTTTCTTGTAGGTTCTATGGTCAGTTATATTAGGGTTTTTGTGACGAGGGGAGGGACAATTATTTTAAATATGGTCAGCCAGACCATATGCTTAGAAACTATTTGATTGGTAAGGTTGTGTTGAAGGAAAATAATTTTTTAATTGCCTCTCCATCCGTTCTTGTACCAAAGCTTGCTTCTTTTGCATATATTTCTGCTTCCGATACTGACATAAGCCAAAATAGGTTATATGCACTCACTACTCAATAGAAGTTTATTGCATCGTTCGATGTCGTGACTGGTACGTTACAACTTTTTTCTTGAGACGTTTATAGTTTACTTAATCTGGAATCTTCTATTTCTTATCTGACCCTATTTTTGGAAGTGCATTTTTGTTTTAATCTTGAGGTTATTACTGATCCTTTGTATGTTTCTACCCCGTATGGAACTCTATGGTTGCTAAAAGAGTCTATAGGGTGTATGTGGTATCTATTGATAGTAAGGAGACTTGGGTGAATTTGTTCGAACTAGATATGGTGGATTTTGATGTTATTTTAGCTATGGATTTGTTACACTCGTGCTATGCGTCCTTAGATAGGAGGACCAGTAAGGTTTTCTTTAGGTTCCCTAATGAGCCGGTTATCTAATGAGAAGGTGATTCCCTAGCTCCTAAGGGGAGGTTTATATCATATTTTAGATCTTAGAGGTTAATCTCAAAAGTGTGTCTCTATCATTTGGTCAGGGTTAAAGACTCTAACTTAGAAGGTCCTTCTTTGCATTCAATTTCAATGGTGAATAAGTTTCCTAAGGTATTTTTGGATGATCTTCTTGGTGGTCCTCTAGATAGGGAGTTTGTGTTGGGGATTTCTTTGGTTCTGGACACTCGTACAATATCTATTCCACCTTATAAAATGGTTCTGGCAGAGTTGAGGGAACTCAAGAAACAACTTAAGGATCTTTTGGATAAGTGTTTTATCCTTCCTAGTATGTCCTTATGGGGTGCACCGATGTTATTTGTGCATAAGAAAGATGGTTCCCTTTGAATATGTATTAACTATCGATAGTTGAATAAGGTGACGGTCAAGAACAAACATCCTCTTACAAGGATAGATGACTTGTTTTATCAGTTGTAAAGTGGAAATTTTTTTTCTAAGATAGATCTTCAGTTTGGGTATCATTATTATAATATTAGGGCGGTGGATATCCCTAAGATATCATGATGAACCCAATATGGGCAATTTGAGTTTTTGGTTATGTTTTTTGGGTTGACTAATGCCCCGACGACATTCATGGATTTGATGAATAGGGTCTTTCATCAGATTTTAGATCTTTTTATCATTGTGTTCATTGATGACATTCTGGTGTACTATTCGAGTAAGGTGGATCATATCAATCACCTTTGTGTGGTGTTGTAGACCTAAAAAGAATAATAGTTGTATACCAAATTCCCTAAATATGATTTCTAGTTGAACGTTGTCACTTTTATGGGTCATATTATTTCTACTGAAGGGATCATGATGGATCCACATAAGTTGGTGGTGGTTAAGAGGTAGCCTAGGCCCATGATCCAACCGACATTCGGAGCTTTTTGGGTTTGGCTATGTATTATAGAAGGTTTGTGGAAAGTTTTTCACTAATAATGGCCCCAATGACTAAGTTGACTTAGAAGAAGGTAAAGTTCTCTTGGTCGGATGCTTGTGAGGATAATTTCGAGAAGCTGAAGGATAAGCTAACTTCAGCTTTGGTTTTCACTTTATCAAAAGGCAGTAAAAGATTTGTGGTTTATGGTGATGCGTCTAGTATAGGACATAGTTGTGTTATGATGTAGCATAGTAAGGTGATAACCTATGCTACTAGGAAGTTGAAGGTACATGAGAAGAACTATCCTACTCATGATTTGGAGCTTTTGAAGTAGTGATTGCATTGAAACTCTGGCGGCACTATTTTTATGGAGTGCATATGGACATCTTTGTAATCATATGCGTCTACAATTTATGTTCACTCAGAAAGAGATTATCCTCAGGCAAAGGAGATGACTTGAGCTTCTCAAGGATTATGACATAAGTATTTACAACCATCCAGGTAAGAAAAATATCATTGCTGATGTAATTAGTAGGTTGTCCTTGGGGAGTTTAGCTTATGTAGATAAGGAGAGGTGGAAGTTGGTGAAGGGTATTCACCGCTTATCTAATCTTGGAGTTTGTCTTTTGGAATCCAAGGGTGGTGGTGTATTGGTACAGGAAGTAGTTCAGTCGTCTCTTAGTGAGAAGATTAAGGAGTAGCAATTGCTAGATCCTACCTTGATTAAAAAAAGTTTGATATTGGTGGTAAAAAGGTAAAGGTATTTGAGATTAGTGTTGATGGTACTTTGTGGTACTAAAAAGAGGTTATGTGTTCCCAATGTTGATGGTTTGTTAGAAAGGGTATTGACTGAGGCACATGAATCCCACAATGTTGTTCATCCTAGTTTAATGAAAATTTATCGTGATCTCAAGGAGATGTATTGGTGGAATGGCATGATGAAGGGGTGTGGCTAATTTTGTGGGCAAATGCATGATGGTTAAACAATTGAAAATTTAGCACATGAGGCTAGGTGTTTTATATTAGGAGATTGAATTGCCTGAATGGAAATAGGATGTGATCAATAGGAATTTTGTTATTGATCTTCCTCGGTCTCAAAATCAATTTGATTAGGTTCGGGTCATCGTGGATAGGATGACAATGGCGGCTCATTTTTGCAAGTGAGGACTAATTTTTCAGCTTAGGATTATGCAAGGTTGTATATATCTTCATGAGATTGTGAAGCTGCATGGGGTACTTGTTTTGATTATCTCTAACCATGGTATGCAGTTTTCATCTCACTTGTTGTGGTCATTTCAGAAGACGTTAGGTATTAAGGTTATGTTGAGTGCTGGTTTTCACCCGCAGATGGATGGGCAAGAAGAAAGGACTACTCACACAGTTTTGGACATATGTGATTGATTATGGTGGTAGTTGAGTTGAGCATCTACCTTTGGTAGTGTTTGCTTACAAGAATAGTTACCATTCTAGAATTGAGATTGCTTTTTTTGAGGCATTGTATGGTTGGTGTTATAGATCTCCTATTTTGTTATTTGACCTTTATGAGGAGAATATATTTGGCCCGGATTTGGGTTATGAGGTTCTAGAGAAGGTAAAGGTGATTCAGTATAGGCTTAAGGCTGCCCAAAGCCGCCAAAAGTCCTACCCGCATGTAAGGCGTAGGGACTTGGAGTTTGTGGTTGGGGATTGGGTGTTTCTAAAGGTGTCTCCTATAAAGTGAGTAATATAGTTTGGTAAGTAAGGGAAGCTCAGTTCCTAGTATGTTGGTACTTATGTGGTTTTACGGAGGGTTGGTAATGTGGCATATGAATTAGAGTTGCCTTCTAGTTTGAGCTCCATTCATTTTGTATTTCATGTCTCTATGTTGAGAGAGTGTATAGGTAATTGTCATCCTTCATCAATTATTCCTTTGGAAGGATTGGGTATCTTAGATTCTTTGTCTTATGAAGATATCTCGATTGAGATCTTGGATTGGCAGGTTCATCGATTGTAGACCAAAGATATAGCTTCAGTTAAGGTTCTATGGAGGAACCACAAGGTGGAAGGAGATACTTGGGAAGTGAAAGAGGACATGACGTCCAAGTATCCATATTTATTTTTTGCTCTGGATATTCATACTAAAGGAATATGTTCTTGATCACATCTTTATTTTCTAAATTGATTAAAGGAAAGGTTGATTTCCTTGCATCTTTGTTTTCTAAGTTAGTTAAAGGTTTAAATGGTTATGATTGGGTGTGGTTTGTGTTTGTACTACCTTGTTCTTCATTTGGGGGCTAATGATCCTAGTGGGGGAGATTGAAACACCCTGGGTTTTGGTCCTTCGAAAATTTCTTGAGTTTCAAACATTTTGGACATCATACAACTAGGGGTACTAGTCGTATGTTAGGGTACGATTTAGGGGTCATCACTCATATGTTTATCACAGTGGTTGGGTTTTCTACTATCAGAGGTACGACTTGTCTATAAGGGTTGGATGATAGGGTGCGAGTCATATGATCCAACTCGTATAATGTCCTATGTCTTAACCTAGGTGATTCTATTCTGCCTAGGGTACAATTTATGGGTACCAATCGTTTGATTAGGTACGAGTGTAACTTTGGAGTCGTATATTGGTCAATATTGGGGTTGAGATTCTTCTTGGAGTATGAATGGTGTATACAACTCGTACACTAGGGTACAAATGAGGGGGTGGTCGTACCCTTCTATTGGAAACTAATACAGTTTAAGTGGGGGTATTTTGGGTATTTCCCTTTATAATTCTTGGGACTCCACGACTTAAACCCCCTTTTTGGGGCTTCATTAACCTATTTTCAATAAATCAAACACTCTATGCTCTCTCAAATATTGAGTGGTTTTGGGTTTTCAACTATATGTTGGGGGTTTTGTTATAAATGTTTTATTTTGGCATGTTAAATTTTAATTATGGATTTACATGCTTTAATGGTGGTTTGGACATTTGGTTTCATGGGAATAGTTAATTAATACTGATTTTGGCTTTGGAAACACTATGCCCCCAAGATGATTGATAAAGGCCTATAAGAATGCTTTTACTACATTGTTGGACTTTTAATGGAAGTATTGCATGGCATAACTTGGTAATGGAGCCCTAAATAGAATGAATGGTTTATATTATTTGGAATGGTTTAATGGTAAGGTCTTGGTGGTTAGGGTCTAATTGAAAGCCTTGTGGGGTTAAAGGAAATCCCCTAAGAAAACTTAATAATGAACTAGCTTTGGAGTATATGGAAATCCTCCAAGTCAACTCAATAATGTAATCTATAGGTACATAAGAATCCTCTTTTCTATAAAAGGTTGGCTAAGGACATTGCTTGCAAGATGTAGTCACTGACGATATCACTACTCATATCCTTGGTTAATAATTAATGGAATTGTGCTTTGGTTGTGTGGTAATGGTTTTAATTAGGCAATAATGGCGGGGCGTGATAGCTATTAGTGAAGGTGTGAGTCCAATGGATGGACATTGGAAACTTATGTTTGTTGAGATGAGGATTGTTCATGACGACAATATATTTTACTTATGGAGTACACAAGAATCCCCTAGGTACACTTGTACATATGTATCATAGAGAGCAAAGTGTTCTCAAGAATCCCTTACACCTATGCTATCTCAGGGTCATGTGGCTTCACATATTGGGGCCCATTTAGGGGGTTAGACTGGACCCATATATTCCGTGGGTGGTTCAAGGATGGTTAAGCTACACATACTCAGGTTAATGGTTTTAATGGCATGCTAAATCAGATTCCCTTTCCCAGCATGGTTATATATATATATATATATTTATATATATATACATGTATGGTTGTGAATGCATATGGTTGGTTTACTTGGTTTTAAAGGTTGGCATTATTTTATCCTTATCCTGAGTACTTGCTAGTATTCACACGTTAACCTATCTTCGGGGGGCTAGATCCCCACGTAATGCATGAACCGTCCATTCTACTAATGCTTATTGATTGGATTAAGGATTTGCTCGGTTGGATTGAAGTGGTGAGCTTTCATATTTTGGAAGGCTCTATTTCATATCATGGATCTCATTACATACTTTTGTTATTTCACAGACATTGGTTTTAGGGTTGGGGGCATGTCATAACCGGATATTGTTTTTCTTTTAGTTAGAGGCTTTGTGGAACTACATGGGTCGGTATGAGAAGTGTCGACTGTGGTGTCAGCCTTAGTATTGGCGTTGGTATTGGGGCTAATAAAGTTTGATTGTATATATGGTTGTTCCATCCATCTATGTTTTGGGATTTATATATATATATATATATATATATATATATATATATATATATATAAATAACGGAACTCATTTGGTATGGGATGTATGGATTGGTTTATATTTTTGTTTTGGTTCTGGCTATTAGTTGGATAATAGATGGTTAGACTTGTTTGGGTTGGTTATGTTCATAGTCCTATCCCAGAGTCTGGAATTGTAATAAGTGCTATATTGTTATACATTCAGAATTCATCCGACTCAAGGTATGCATATTTGGAGGTTGGGTTGGGTAACAAGGGTGATCCCTAGTCCTGGATCGATCTGGGATGCCCAATACAACAAGGCCCCAGTTCGGGCCGTGGCATACTCAGACTTCACCTATTTTCATTAGGATTTCTATACCCACTAGTTGACTCTACAATTCACTTAACAAAAGTTTATCTTGAAGGCTAACAATTTTTTTATTAGAAGAGAAATGAGAGGTATTATTTTTAGATCATAGCTAATGCACTTAATTCTGTCTTTTACGATCGATTAGGAGACAATACACTAGTGTTGGCAATGATTTTAAATGATTAGAATTTTGGATTGGGTCATTGAAAAGGGTCTAATAGTTTAAAAGTTATGCGCTTCGGGTCAGATCGGGTCTTTAGTATATAGGTTACCTCCGCCGATGAGAGCTTCATATGATTGTGGTCTCGACCAATGATCATGGCATATCATAGTAGTGGGGATTGAAGGAATCTTACCTAGGAACCTATAAGATTTAAGGATGATTATGATTTGTAACCATGATAGTTCCTTCGAATGTAGGTTCAATGACTAAAGTGTTGGCCTACTGGTGTTTGATCAGATGATGGACACCACGATTGTGTCATTTAGGTACGATTTTGGAGACCTATCATTTGATCACTCCTAAATTTTCAGCCTTCAGGACTTTGATCAAGTGTGCTTAGATAATTGAACCCATGATCATAGGATCTTCCCATGATCTTACAATCGTAGGCTCATTCCTAAGTCTAGTGCAAAAACTTTTTTTCCTGCATATTTCCTACACTAATAACAAACATTACCTTATAAAATATAATGTACAAAACATTGATTTCCTCCTAAAAAGTTCTTGATTTAATGTTGTGAAATGACATGACTAAGTTGGTTACTCAAAATTCAACAAATATCCCATGGGTTGCCTCCCATGAAGCAACTGATTTAACATCATAGCATGATCCAACTCCATTGACTACTCAAACTTCATCTAGGTGCAAATTCTCACTTGCCCTTATCTCTTATATAGTTCCTACATAGTGCTTCACACATTGACCATTCACCTTGAATGGTGTACCCTTATTTATTTTTAACTCAATTGCACCATGCAAAAATACTTGCATCACAGTGAATGGTCCAAAAAACTTAAACCTTGGCTTACCAAGAAATAAGCAATGTCTTGAATTGTACAGCAAGAACAAATCTCCCTGATGAAATTTTCTACATTCAAACTTTTGGTCATGATACAACGTTATATTTTTCTTGTACAAAGTTGAGCACTCAAAGTTGTGGAGATGAAATTCATCCATCTAGTTTATCTATTCTAATCACAATTTCACCTCATCACTCCATTCCATATTTTGCCTTTTTAAGGCCTACAATTCCTTATGTTCAAGTTTGATAGGCAAGTGGCATGCCTTTACATACACAAGTTGATATGGGGAATCACCTATGAGAGTCTTTAATTTTGTTTGATAGTCTCACAATTCATCATCAGACCTTCTATCCTACCCTGTCCTATTAGCATTCAGAGTCTTCGCAAAGATAAACTTGATCCCCCTAATAGAGACCTCAAATTTCCTACTATTCTGAGGATGGCAAGGAATTTCCACTGTGAGTTTAACATCATATTGATAAAGTAGGATTTTGAAGAGATAATTGATGAAGTGCAAGCCTCCATCACTAATGATGGATCGGGGGTTACTAAATCTAGATAAGTTATTATTTTTCAGGAAGATTGTAAAACTTTTGCCTTCATTGTTCAAAATCACAATTGCTTCCACCCACTTGGACACATCTTCCATATCCCCCAAGATGTATTTCACCCTAGGAGAGCACAAAATTTTCTCTTAAATTCAATACCCCAAACATCAAACAACTGAAGCTCAAGAATAGTCATCACTAGAAGTTTGTGACAACGTGAGATGTTCCCTTTCCCTTACCATTGGTCACAAGCCTATTCATAGTCGTGACCATTTTTATTAATGGTGGCCTAATAGTAACCACAATTCAAGATCTTATGCACAGTCCATTCTACTACCTCTAGACTACACTTGGACATCACACAGTGCTTAGAACCACAAGTGGTACTAAGATAACCATTGATACTGGCATAAATCATAAGCAACCAAATAAAATAGATAAGATTTGAAATAACAAGCGGAAGATATGTTTTTAGCTTAACTTGTTCAATTAAACATTATTTAAGAACATTTACATTATTTGATTATACAAAAGAAAACTAAAATTGAATACATAAACTCTCACTATCTACTTATGAAGCCTTTACTATATTGACTATAGGTAGTCGGGACATGACCCCTAGGTATCCCTAATCAATATAACTAAATAAAATATGAATAGCGGAATGTAAAAATTGACTGGAGTCCTCCAATTAGGAGAACTCATCACCTATAGGCTGGAAACTATGAACTTTCTGACCATGATATTATGGGATACAACTGGTATCTACATAACCTTAATGTACTGAGTATATGGGGGTGAATTTAATAAGTTAAATTTGAATTGATACATAATCTTAAAACATTTATGCTAAGTGTAAATATACTCATCAAGAGACTGAAATAAGCTAAGAGTTGAAATATCATCAAAATGAATGACAAAGCATATCTAATAAATTGGGTGAGTCACCACACTTAGCTTTTGAAGCATTGTTTTCTGTGGGATAACTAAAACTAAATCTGAATATACTTTCCAATCATACAGGCTAAGTGTAAAAGGAGTCACCTTGATCATAAGTATAACTAAAAGATGAAGTCCCATAGTGAATAACTCATAAAAAAATATCTAAACAAAACTATGAGTCCTTACACTTAGTTTCTAAAACACTCTTTTTATATGGGAGATTCTCATAATAAACATAAACCATGCAAGCCACATGGAGTTCAATGACTAAAGAACATATCGAGAATGATATAATGACTAAAACCCATATTGTAGTGGTTGAATATACTTTGCCAAGGTAAAAAGGAAAACTGTGGTGATCACCCTACCATGTCTTATTGGAAAAGAAAAATAGTATAACTAAAATAACCTATGATGGTACATTGTTTATGAGAAATATGATGTGCTAATCCCATATTACCCTCTCGGTGCTAGATACTACTCTCTTACTTATCTCTATCTATGAAGTTAACATTAAAATAGACATATAAGCTGATAAGTCAAAAAACATAATATGCCACTATTTTTATCTCAAATTCTTTGTTTCTTATGTGAACTTCATATCTTGTCTAAAATCTTATATAAAACTGAATTGTGATTTTTACTATGATATTCTTCAAACTCAAACTAGTAAACTCGAAACTTCTTATAAACTAAATATTCAATTCTCAAATAGAAATTTCTTATCAACTCATGAAACTAGATGTCAAAATAGTGAAGTTCATCACATTATAGCAATTATGTAAGTACAAACATGATTAAAGGTAAATTGTTATGCAAACTGAACTTTAAATAACATGATAATGACGTAATCTCAAAACATGAAAAATGGGGATGAACCCTAACTGAAATCTCATAAATTTAGTTGTAAAGATTAAGGTTTTTGGACACAAGAATGAAAGGTTATTCTTGTTAAAACTATACATACCTTAGTTTAGTGAGTCTCTTAAAGGAAACTTAGATTCAAGTCTTGGAAGTTGAACTTTGGAAAGAAACCTTATCTCCTTTCTCTTTAGAGGGAAAAAGAGAATAAGCATTGGAAACTTACTAATGATGAGTAGAGAATCATAATAGGGTGATCTAAGTCGTATGATAGGATTTGAGTTGAGGAAAAGATCAAAATATCCCTAAAGAAATTGAACAAGGTTTTAGGAATTTCTCAATTGACAACTAAGTTGAAAGCTTATCATCTAGTTGACATCTCGTCAGCTATTTGACAGTTTGTCAACTTTGTTGTCAATATGTTGCTAGATTTGGACATGTTTTGTTTAAGATTGATAACTTAGCTGACAACTTGTCATATATTTGGTGGCTTGTCAACATAGTTGTTATCTTCTCGCAGACAAACACTCCTAGGTAAAATGAACATAACTTTTTACTCTAATATTAGATTAAGGTAAAATTTGATATGCTAGAAACAAGACTTGAAGATATTTCATTTGGTGGGTCTTGAGCAACAAAATGTTATATATTATATAAGTTATATTTTTTTAAATTTGACCTTTGTAAGCTTGAATACTAAAACTCAATAGATACAAATGTTCTCAACTCAACTTTGCTCTAAGTGGTTCATATGACCATGATTCACGTTGAAAACACTAATCATATAAATTGAATAGTCATAACACCTGCCTATGATTTAATATAATCACGTTGGTCCTTTAAACATAGGATGAATAGTTGGAAACTTATCTAGGAGCTTGTGGGGCATTACATCCCTGTACCTCCCTAATAACCTCCAAATCATAACTAGTGACATACCTCTAAGATGCTTATTATCTCCACATCAGGAATAGATCTCCAAATCACACTATCTACACATACCCAAAACAAGTACGACTTATCAAAAAGAACTTTTTTACCTTATCCATAAACCACTTCCCTACTGAAATGACATATCTTCTGGAACTAGATTTGTAATGACCCTTTAGACTATTTTTCATATTTCTAATTATTTTAGTTGTTAGATATTTTCCATGGCTTCCCAAGTAATTTATGAATTGTTGGGATTGATATTTTGGTTATCAAGTAGTTCATTGGGTTTTTAGAGTCAAATTCCTTTTTTGAAGTCTTCATTGGTTCCAAATGGCCAACAGGTAAAAACATCACTAAAACAATCTCATATGCTAAATATGACTATTTTAATAGATCTTAAATATCAATTTTAGAAAGGGTCCTAAGGCACCCAATCATATTTTGACCTATTGGTTAGAAAGTTTATGATAATGGAACATGGGTATGGGACCCACTTTAAGTCGAAACAACCTCAAAGAGAATTTTTAACTGTACCATTGATACCAGAATATTCAATTTGGTATGGTAGCATAGTCTATTTGCATTGAGAGGCTCAGTACTTTAACTTTCTATAAAAAATCACAAGGGGTTAGTTGAGACTTGGAAAATTCAAAGTCTCAATTATGCTAGTGCACTCGGTAAAAACAAGCCAAGGGTTGTGATCATGATACCTTTGGAAGGGCATATATGCCATGATAGGGGTGCATTATGTCACGATATGAGCTCACCTAGTCAGCCAACATATGTCATGATCACGACAGTCGGGTCAAAATATCAACTCCCAAACACTTGGGAAAGGTATAAACATCACCCTTTTGGCCCATTTTCACCCTTCTTTCACCCATTTCTAAGAGATTAAAATCCTAAATATTGAGAAATCTTCATATTAGAGTTGTGGGTGATTTACAGAGCTTTAATAATTATTATTTCATGATTTTCTTTGAATTTGAGGTAAGATTCCTTATTCTTGGTGGATTTTCTCATTTCTTATTCAAATCCATAAAAATTGGTGACTTTATTTTTAGCGCCAATATAGCTTGTGTTTTACCCATTTTGAGGGTAATTACTCCTTTAGAATAAGGGAATATTGAGTTGGGTTTGGAAATACAATTTTGTGGGATCCATATGGGATTTTTGAGTAATTGGCCAGAATCACAATAGAGTAATATGGGTATCATTGTTCTCATCTTGATGTGTTAATTGTGATTTTGATAGTGTGGTATCTTGCAGAAGCTTTCTATAATTTAAAGTTGGTGATTTAGTGGATTCTTTGTGCTTATTTCAGTGTCCAAGTAGGCTAGGTTTTCCTTCCTCTTAGATTGAGCTAGTTCATAGTACGTTTATGATATTATGTTAAATTTGGGATGGGTTTAGGTGTTTGTTATGAAATTACAATGATTGGGTTAGTTGGACCCTTTAGGTTATTCATAAATCTTAGATTATATGTAATAGTTTAGTTGATTTTTCACTCCGTAAAGTCTCCATCTTATGGTTGATTATGTCTTAGTTAACATCTAAAAGTGGATTTAGATACCTTAACCTAGTTTGGGGTATAAGTTTTGTTATAATGCGTATTAGGGGTTTATAAGTGAGCCCTTTTGACCCAACTTTGGCCAACATTTGTGTTAGATAATGAAAAACCTTTTATACACTTATTGTACGACTTGAAAATGCTTATTGAGGTAATATTGAGAAACTTTAGAATTTGATAATTATGATGGGTGACATTGAGAGTTAATGCTTATTGATCATAATAGTGATCATGCCTGTAGATTATGCTATTGGTTATGATAATAATTATATAATTATTTGGTTGAGTCTAGATATTGTTAATGATATTGATGATGTATATACCTAGTTGTAGTCCAGAAGATGATTACGAAATTGCTCATATATTTATATATTATATATATATCGGGTTTGAGTCTAGAGGAATTATGTTATTGACTACATACATACCGGTTTGAGTCTAGGAAATTTACTATGATATTGACAATGATATTAATAGCATAAAATTTAGGACTTTTGGGTGTAATAATTGAGAATAGGGATTTTGAGTAAGTCTAAAAGCGAGAAAATTATGATAATTAGGAATGACATGGATAAATTCTAGTAGTATCATGGAAAATGGGAAACTATAGTGGTTCGCCTTATGTTCTACTTGATTGTACCCTTCAGGGTTATAGGGTCTTTCTTTGGATTATTTACTTTTTTCATACCTATTGATTTATGAGAGACTATTTATAGTTATAATTGTATGTGTTTTACATTAGCATTTGGGTTTATTTAATTACTATGCATAGGGATGTTGGAGTTATTTCAGGTTTGCTTTCTTCCCTTGACTTAGTTATGTTATCTAGCATTTTATCATATTTATACAATGATTTAGCTTAGTCGATCGATGTTGCCTACTGAGTACCCGTGGTTTTGGTAAGCATGCGATTTTTTATATATTTTTGGTGAAGATATTAGTACTAATGGTTGTCATTGATTTAACGATCGTGCTCTGTTTGATGTAGGGTTAGGGTGTGCTCTTAGAGTTAGAGTCACCCTATTTTCTTCTATCTTATTTATGTCTAGTCTTTTGTTTAGAGATAGATTTTGTTGATTTCTTAGAACTTGGGTTGTACTTATAGTAGCTTTTATACTGACTCTACCTAGTCATGGGATTATTATATATAGTGTTGGTTACCTTATGCCTATTTCTACATCTTTGTTTACTTATTTTTTTCAATTCCCTATTCTTTGCCTCTTTTGGGCATTTTCACGTAGTTAACCTATTATATTTATCTCTAAGTTATAGTTTGACTTACTTACCAGAAAGATAGAGTAGGTTCCATTATGACTCGTAAATTCAGTTGTGACATATTGGTATTAGAGCCTAGGTTTCACTTGTATTTTTGGTACAAGAGAAAATGTCTAGTAGAGTCCTGCAAATCATAATGATAATGTCCGTTTCTTATCTTTGGGAGGCTATGAGACATTCTTAGGAGTTCTTTATTTCTTTCAATCATTTCTTGTTAACTTTCAGAGTTGGTTTCTACAGCAATCCTTTTATTTCTCTATTTTGTAGATGTCTAGGACATGTTCTACTACTACTCAAGACGAAGGTCTTAAGATTTAGCCTAGGGATCTTGTCCTTGTTTGTGGATAACCTAAAGGTTATGGAAAACCCCTATATATGTAACATACTAGGGGAAAGTATAGAGGACATTCGCTAGACCCTATTCTAGCTCCTGAGCTAGAGATTATTTCTCTCCATCCAGTGATATGTCAGGGTCTATCCCAAGCTGAAATTCCCTGGCTTTGAAACCTTTCAAAATTTCCTAAGTTGAGCTTCTAGATAGTGTACATTCTAGTACCCCCTCTTGTATGATGATTCTGTCCAAGGAATGGTTAGGTACCATACTACTTATATTATAGGGAAAGAGTAGCAAGTTACCAAGTTGTATGATGCTATAAATCTTGTCAAAAAGTATTCTATATAGGGTATGGGTTCGGGGGTACTTCTCATAACTTAGGGTATAAGTTCCCATTGTATAGTCATATGTTGGACAGTTTGGAGGTCGTTAGTAAGGCCTAGGGTATGAGATAAGGGTACCACTCATACCCTTAGGTACTATTTAGGTGGTGAGGTTGTACCCTCCTGTGAAGCTAGTTTAGAGCTTTTAAAATCAGGGCATTCCCGACATTTCCCAACCCAAAACCCTTAAGTCCCAACATTATATGTCATGTTGTGGCCTCTCATAACACTCATCAAAAGATCAAATTAATAAAAAATCACTCCATGATTCTCTTGAAGATTGAAGGCTAGGGTTTCAAAAATGTGTTCATCTAGAGGCTAAAGGGGTCAAGTTCTTTTCGTGAATCATCTTTCTTCCCTAACTTTTATTTCAAAATATCATTTTTTAACCATTGATTATTACTTGTAAATAGTGGTTTTGAAAATAATGTTGAGGGTCTTGATGTATAGCGTTGACTATTGTTTACTCTTATACATATTTTTGGTGATGGTCTACATATGTAGGTGTTTGTTGAATGTGGTTTAACAAATGGGTTATGAGTAACCCTAAGATTGATGATTTTTACTTTGGTTTGATGTTTGTGAAAATATCTAAGAGAAATAACTATTCACATGTTAATGGTGTTTTTAACTAGGGAAATGAACAAATAAGTATGAATTCTTGGTAAATGGTATTGTAAATAACTTATTGTCCATGTAATGAGTTAATTAGGAAATTGGTGGTATTCTTGGTTAAAGGGGTTAGAGTCCCTAAACATGTAATTGAATTGTGTTTTGAACTAAAGTTTAGTATAAGAATACTAATGAAGAGTTGGTGGTTTTGTAAAGGTCTTGATGGAAACAAATTGATTAGAATGGTGGTTTGAACTAATGTATTGGCCAATTAAAGTAATTGGTTGATAAATGGTTTCATAAAGACCTTGTGGTCATATATTATGTTGAATTGTAACCTATGTGCTTTAAATTGGCTCAATGGGCTAGAGTCCTTAAGTGTTGAATTAAATGGGTGTTATGGCATGAACAAAGGGTTAGATTCCCAGCATCAGCTAATAATAGTCGCAACAGCTTGAGGTTAGAGTCTACTTACTTAATAGAATGGCTTCAGGTTAGAGTCTATTTGCCTAAGGAAAAGGTTTGATGTTAGAGTCCACTTGCTTAATAAGATGGCTTGAGTTTAGAATCCATTTGCCTAATATGACTAGGAATTTCAATATTTCTATACTATATAGGTGGGAGGTTAGAGTCGTCTACTACATGTCTCATTATTTATTACTTAAAAATCATGCAAAGCCTTGTTGCCTTTTTCGGCATGTTTAGTATCTATATATATCTACATATATTTCTATGTATTTAAATATGGTAGCATATAATCATTTTACTTGGTTATTAATAATGGAATTATTTTATCCTTATACTTAAATTACATGCTAGCGCTCCAACCGCAAACCATTTTTGGACACTGTATCCCCACACAATATAGGGGTCAGATCTTGTCCTTCTCTCGCTACACAGTGACTATATTTTTGAGATGTTCATGTGTTGACGTTGAAGTGATGAGCTTTCCTGCTTCGGAACTCATACATCTTATAGTATTTTTAGCTTACGTTGTAGACTTATCTTAGACTTGCTTTTTGGCTATTATCGGGGGCATGACCCAACATATTATAGATCTTGAATTTGTAGAGGCTTTGTGGATGACTGTGGACTTGGGTATGTTGAAATCAATGGATTTATTAGACACTTCTTAAGTTAAGAGTATTAGTCTTGTTTCTCTATGTTGATATATGGTCGGAGTACATTCGATACTTTTGGATTGATGTGATTGTTAGGTTAGGTTAAGAGGGGCGATCCCCGATCCTTGTTGGATTAGAGATGCCTATTATGACAAGGCCTAGTTTCGAGTCATGTTAAATTGGTATCAGAGCCTAGGTTCATGGTCACTTGGGTGTCCATAAAGCCTTGTCAGGTAGAGTCTTTTTTATGGGTGTATTGCCCAACACACTTTAAAGAGAGGGGCTTTGAGGCATTTAGGAATATTTTTCTTTCTTGTGGTTGTATCTCGAGCAATAGAATATATGGTCTTGGATTTCTCTGATTTCTATTTTCTCATCTTTTAGATCATGTCTCTAAGAAAATTTAATGTTTGGGAAAACTCTTCTGTCCCAACTGAGAATAATATAGTTGAAGATCGTCCAACTTCTAAGATTCATACCCGATCAAGGTTTACGATATTTGATAGTACTCGTGGTGTTCCACCTACCCCCACTATCCCTAACTATGAGAGTGACACTCCTACTTAGTCACCTCAAGGAGATGCTACTAATTCTGAGTTCTATTACTCTATTAATCTATTGACTCAATTGGTAGCTTCTCCGTCTTGATCATGGTGTTCCTGTTGCCCCATATTCTGAGGCCACAAAGGTTGACCAATTTATGAGGTTGCACCCTCCTATGTTTACGAGTGTAAAGGTTGAAGGGGATCCTCAAAGTTTCATTAATGAAATGGTGAAGATATTTGAGATTATGCATGCTTTGGAGGTTAAGGATGTAGAGTATGCTTCTTATCATTTGAAAGATGTGGGATACCAAAGGTACAAAGAGTGTTAATATTAGAGGGGTGAGGATGCTAGTTCTGCCATGTGGGAGGATTTCTCTAGTACCTTTCTAGGCCGCTTCTTTCCTTAGGAGTTGATGAAAGCAAAAGTAGAAAAGTTTGTGAATTCGAGGCAAGGTAGGATGTCTGTCAAGGAGTATGCCTAGAAATTCCATCCGTTGTTTAGGTATTCTTATAAAATGATTTCTAGCATGAGGAGTAGAATGTATAAGTTTTCTTTGGGATTGTCTTGTGTGTTGGTCCTCAAGATTAAGGCGACATAGTTGATAAAAGACATAGACATCTCTAGATTGGTTATGTATATGCAACATGTAGAGGAAGAGAAAAATAAATATGTTAAGAATAATGAGTGGGAGAATGAGAGGTCTCAGTTTTTTTAACAAAGTAGAGGCCAACAGTTCAGTGGTAAGTGGTCTAAGAGAAAGAATTGGGTGAGTCATAAGTCCTATTCTACGATGAGTGATCCCTACTTGAGGTCGCCGGGAGATAATTATTCTTTGAGTGGTAATACTTTTAGGATGTAAGGTGCCCAGTATCAGTCCAGTGGGGCCCAATAACCACCTACCTACCCTTCTTGTAGATTCTATGGTTAGCATCATCATGGTCAGTGTAAGAATATAAGGAACAGATATTATAGATGTGGTTAGATTGGGCACATGCAGTGAGAGTAACCTTCTCTAGTTGTTTTTTGGTCCAATAGGGTCCCTATTGCTACTTTATTTGCTCCTAAACTGAAGGGTGCTATTTCTGCTTTTGCTTTTATTTTTGGTACTGGCACTGGCCAAAATTGCTTGTATGCTCCTGCTACTCGCTAGAAGTCTGATGTAGCTTCGGATGTTTTTATGGGTATATTGAAACTTTTCTCCCATGGTGTGTATTTCTTACTTGATTTGGTGTCCTCTCTCTTATGTGACCCCATTTGTGGCTATGTATCTTAGTTTTGGTCCAGAGTGTCTATGAGTTCTTTTTTCCTTTTCTACCCTAATAGGAGACTCTGTGATTGTTAAGAGAGTCTATAGGGGGTTTATGGTATTTGTTAGTGGTATAAAATCTTTTGTGGATTTGATAGAGTTGGATATGGTTGACTTTGAAGTCATATTGGGGATGTATTAGTTGCATTTATGCTATGATTCTTTATATTTTCGAACCCATAGGGTCGTTTAAATTTACTAATGAGCCATTCATTATATGGGAAGGAGGTTCTTTAGTGCCAAAGGAGAGGTTCATCTCATACCTTAGAGCCCAAAAGTTGTTTTCTAAAGGGTGTTTGTATCATTTGTTCCGAGTTAAAGATTCTAACTCATAAGGTATTTTTGTAGAATTCATTCCTGTGGTTAATAAGTTTCCTGAGGTCTTTCTGATCACCTTCCTGGTATTCCTCCGAATAGGGAAATTAATTTTAGGATTGATCTAGTTCTGTACACTCATCCAATTTTTATCCCTTCTTATAGAATGGCTCCGATGTAGTTAAAGGATCTTAAGAAGAAATTAAAGGTTCTCTTAGATAAAGGTTTTATCCATCTTAGTGAGTTTTCTTGAGGTTCCACTGTATTATTTGTACGTAAGAAGGATGGTTCCCTTCAAATGTGAATTGATTATCGTCAGTTGAACATGGTGAACATAATAATTAGTATCCTCTTCCTAGGATCGATGATTTATTTGATCAGCTTAAAGGAGCAAAGTATTTCTCAAAGTTTGATCTTAGGTTAGATTATCATCAGTTTAAGCTTAGGGAAGTTGATATCCCTAATACTACCTTTAGGACTTGGTATGTCATTATGACTTCCTAGTTATGTCTTTTTATTGATAATTTCCCCTGTGACATTCATGGATTTGATGAATAGCATCTTTCATCCATTCCTAGACTTGTTTGTCATAGTTTTCATTGATAACATGTAGGTCTATTCTAACATTGGGGAATATCATGTCGATCACCTTCGTGTTATGTTGCAACCCTTGAATGATCATCACTTGTATGCCAAGTTCTCTAAGTGTGATTTTTTTTTGAAGGTTGTGACTTTTCTTTATCATGTTATCTCTAGTGAAGGGATCTTGGGGGAACCATAAAAGGTTGTAGTTGTTAAAAATTGGCCTAGACCCACGACTCTAATTGATATTCGGGGCTTCTTAGGTTAGATGGTTACTATAGGAGATTTGTGGCTAGTTCTTAGACAATAGTTGCTCGATTGACTAAGTTGACCTAGAAGAAGGTCAAGTTCTTATGGTCGGATGTGTGTGAGGGTAGTTTTGAGAAGTTGAAGGATAAATTGATTTCAGCTCCTATTTTGACCTTGCCCAAGGGTAATGATGGTTCTATAGTGTATTATGATGCTTCTCTTGTTGGGCTTGGTTGTGTGTTGATGCGGCATGGTAGGGTGGTGGCCTATACTTCAAAGCAATTGAAAGCTCGTGAGAAAAACTACCCTACTAATGACTTGGAGTTATTAGTCATGTTATTTATGTTGAAGATTTGGTGACACTATCATTATTCGGTTTATGTTGAAATCTTTTTCGATCATAAGAGCATTCAGTATGTGTTTACTTAGAAGGAGTTGAATCTCAGAAAAAGAAGATAGCTTGAGTTAAAAAAAAACTATGATATGAGTCTCCATTACCATATAGGTAAAACTAATGTTGTTGATGATGCTCTTATACGATTATCCATAGGGAGTTTAGCTCATATGGATGAGGATAAGTGGGAGTTGGTGAAGGACATTCACCATTTGTCTAATCTTGGAGTTTGTCTTACGGACTCTGGGGATGGTGATGTATTTGTGCATTTGGTGTCGCTGTCATCTTTTGTTATTGAGAAAATGGAAAAGCAAATATTGGATCTTAATTTGATTAGGATTAAGAGTAATATGTTTAGCAAAAGGTTGTGTACTTTACGAGTGGTGGTGATGGTATATTGAGTACTAAGGTAGGCTATGTGTTCCCAATGTCGATGGATTAAGGGAGGGATTTTGGCCAAACCTCATGGAACTTGTTATGTTATTAATCTCAGTTCTATGAATCTGTATCATGATCTTAGGGAGTTCTATTAGTTCAATTATATGAAATAATTTGTGGCTAGCTATGTGGCTAAGTGTATGGTGTGTCAACAAGTGAAAGGTTAGCACATGAGACCCTGAGGTTGGTACCAAGAATTGTGTTTCTCGAATAAAAGTGAGAGGTAATCAATATTGATTTCGTCACCATACTTCCCCGGTCTCGAAATCAATGAGATTCTCTTTGGATCATTGTGGATAGAATGACCAAGTCCACTCACTTCTTACCGGTAAGGACTACTTATTCAATAGTGAATTATGTTAGTTGTACCTTATAGAGATTGTAATGTTTCATGGTGGTCCAATTTCTATCATCTCAAATCATGGTACTCCATTCTCATCTCACTTTCGAAAGTCATTTTATAAAGGTTTAGGAACTAAGTTGTGCTTTAGTATCGCTTTCCATCCACAGACTGATGAACAAACGGATAGGACCATTCAGACATCAGAGGATATGGTCTGTGCATGTGTGACTGATTATGGTGGTAGTTTGTACGACCATTTTTCTTTGATTGAATTCGCCTATAAAAATAATTTCCATTCTAGTATTGGCATGGTTCCTATTGAGGAATTGTATGGTAGGAGATATCATTCTCCTATTTAATGGTATGAATTTGGGGAAGGTAATTTATTTAGCCCTGATTTGACTCTCCAAGCCTTGGAAAAGGTTAAGGTGATTTGTTATAGATTGAAACCCTCTCGAAGTCACCAAAAGTCCTATGCATATGAAAAGTATAGGGATTTTGAGTTTAATGATGGCGATTGTGTACTCTTAAAAGTATCTCCCATGAAGGGAGTGATGCTGTTTAGTAAGAAAGGAAAGCTTGGTCCCCGATATGTGGTTCCTATTTGTTTTTTTAGAAAGTTGGTAATGTTGCCTATGAGTTGGAATTGCCTCATTGTTAGAGCTCCATCCATACGGTATTTCATGTGTCCATGTTGCAAAAATGTATAAGTGATCCTTCATTAGTTGTTCCCTTAAGGGATATAAGTGTTTCTGACTCTATATCCTATGAGGAGATCCCCATGAGGATTTTGGATCGACAAGTTTGCTGGTTGTGAATAAAAGACATATCTACAGTGAAGGTTCTATGGAGGAACCAACAGTCCGAGGAGGCTACTTGTGAGGTGGAAGAGGACATGAAGTCTTAAGTATTCACATTTGTTTTTCGTTTTAGAAACTCGTACTTGAGGTATGTGTTGATCTTCTTATATTTGTTGTATATCTTTGTTTTCTAATGTGGTAAAATTTTAGTTTGATGTGTGATAATATGTAAACTCGTGCTCGTGGTTGTCTTACCCATTATTAGAGGATGAATAATCCAAGTGGGGTAGAACTGAAACTCCTTGGCTTTGAACCTTTAGAAAATTGTGCTTTTGGATAAGGTATGGTATAGTACCGCCCTCGTATTATGATTAGTGTAAGTGGGTTGTATTCTATCCAAGGTACAACACGACACCATACTTCTATAGGAGTAGTAAGTTACTAAGTCGTATGCTTCTATAGGTTTTGTCAAAAAGTATTCTGTCTGGGGAATGGGCTAGGGGTACTTCTTGTACCTTAGGGTAGTAGTTATCCTTGTATAGTCATATGTTGGATAGTTTGGAGGTTTATGGTGAGGCCTATAGTACGAGACAAAGGTACCACTCGAACCCTAGGGTGTAGTTTAGGTAGGGAAGTCATACCCTCCTGCGAAGCTAGTTTTCATCTTTTAAGCTGAGGGCATTCCTGATATTTACAACCCTAAAACCCATAAGTCCCCATGTTATATATCATGTTGTGGCCTCTCATAGCACTCATTGAAGGATCAAAACATTCAAAAATCACTATCTAACTCTCTCTTGAAGATTGGAGGCTAGGGTTTCAAAGAGGTGTTAATTTAGAGGCTAAAAAGGTAAAGTTCTATCTGTGAATCATCTTGTCTATGGAAAGTGAAACTTCCCTCATTGTTAGTTCAAACTATCATGAGGTTTAAACATTGATTATAACTTGTAAATGGTGGTTTTGAAAACCAATGCTGAGGGTTTTCATGCATAGTGTTGAGTATTGTTTACTCTTGTTTAAAATTATGTTTATAGATGTTTTTGGTGATTTTTTGCATATATACGTGCTTTTTCAATGTGGTTTAAGAAATAGGTCATGAGTAACCATAATCTTGATGATTTCTACTTTGGTTTTGAACTTGGTAAAGGTATGCGCTCAAGGTGTTTGTGAAAATATCTTACGGAAATAACTAGTCACATTTTAAGAGTGTTTTGAACTAGGGAAATGGCCTAATAAGTATGAAAGGTCGGTAAATGGTGTTGTAAAGGCCTTTTTGTACAATTTCCTTAGTTCATTAAAAATGATTTCATTAGTAACTTTATTGGTTTGATCAAACCAATAAAGTTACTAATCAAATGGTTTTGCACTAATGAGTTAATTAGTAACTTTATTGGTTTGATTTGTTGAAGGGGTTGGAGTCCGTAAATGTGAAATTGAATTATGTTTTGAACTAAAGCTTTCTATAAGAATGTTAATAAAGAGTAAGTGGTTTTGTAAAGGTCTTGATGACAACAAATCGACTAAAATGGTGATTTGAACTAAGGTTTTGGCATATTAAAGTGATTGGTTTATAAATGGTTTCATAAAGACCTTGTGGTCATATATGGTGTTGAATTGTAACCTTGGTGGTTTAAATTTGCTAAATGGGATAGAGTCCTTAAGTTTTTAATTCTATGGGTGTTATTGCATGGACAAAGGCTTAGAGTCCCAATGTCTACTAATAATGATAACAACGAATTGAGGTTAGAGTCCACTTGGTTAACAGAGCGACTTGAGGTTAGAGTCCACTTAACTAATGAAATGGCTTGAGATTAGAGTATACTTTCCTAATAAGATAGTTTGATGTTAGATTCCACTTTTGAAATATAACCTGTAATTTCAATCTTGCTAAATATATGGGTGGGAGGTTAGAGTCCTCCATTCCATGTATCTTGATTGGGTGCTTCAAAATTCATGTTAAGCATTGTTCTGTTTTTTGACACGTTAAGTATATATATATAGACATATATGCCTGTGTATATAAATGTGGTTGCTTATGATGGTTTGACTTGGCTGTGAATAATGTCACAATCTTATCCTTTTCCTTGAGTTACATGCTAGCGCTCCGACTACTAACCTTCTATGGACACTATATCCCCTATGATATAGGGGCCAGAGCTTTTTCTTCTCTTTCTGAGAAGTTACTAGGTGTTCGACGGTTTGTTTGTTGACGTTGAACTGGTGAGCTTCCCTACTTTAGAATGCATATATTTCATGATCTCTCTATCTTATGTCATAGACTAGTCTTAGACTTAGTTTTTCGCTAATGTCGGGGATATGTCCTGACAAATTATAGATATTAAATTTGTAGAGGCTTTGTGGATAGCTGTGGACTTGGGTATATATGTTTAGTCTTTTCACATCAATGGATTTATTCGACATTTCTTAAGTTATTATTATTGGTTTTGTTTCTGCTATCTTGATATCTATCCAGAGTTCATCCAACACTTGTAGATTGATTTTATGCTTAGGATAGGTTAACAAGGTGATATCAGTCCTTTTAGGACTTGAGATGCCCTTTATGACAAGGCCCAGTTTTGGGTTGTGTCATAGAATCCTCTAGTATTCATTTCTTCTTCAATGTTCAAAGATCCTTTGGTTTAACTTTTGAGGTAAGTTTGTGGCACCACGTCTAATGGTGTGCAGTCTACAAATTTAAGTGATACTGAGGTGGGGGCACTACCTGTAGTTACAACTCCTAGATTTGAGGTCTCTTCTACTCTGATAGTTGCTTAGCTAGTATTTGCTTAACCAATGGTTTCCCAACCTTCTATGTCTACTGAGGAAAAAAAGATTTCGGGTAGATTAGTGAGATTAGCTCCGCCTAGATTTTATGATTTATTAAGTGAGGATGCATAAGAGTTTTTAAATGCTTCTGAGGATGGGCTCCATAATTTAGGCCTAATTGAGACTCATGGTGTGGACTACACTACTTTTTAGTTTCACTTGGTAGCTCAACATTGGTGGAATGGTCAACTTAATTCCAAGATAGCTGGATCTTCTCCTATGACGTAGACTCTATTTTCTTAGATCTTCTTCGTGAAGTATATGCCTCCCAACCTTAGGAATAATTTGAGGGATTAGTTCTCAAGGTTGGAGTAGGGTTATATGACAGTTTTTGAGTATGAGGCTCATTTTCACAAGTTTGATAGACACACTACTTTAATTTTTGACATTGAGTATAAGTGGTTCGTTGCTTTATTTGTGGATTAAGACTTCCTCTTTGCATGTATATGCAGAGTTTTTTGTTACAGGTTGGTCCTTTATTGTGATTTCTAATAACGCTCAAGTGATGTAGGATAAGCATTACGAGTCCCAAGAGGGAAACGATAATAGGCCTTGGTATTAGGGTAGTTTCAGTGGGAGTCATAGTAACTCCAAATTTAGAAGATGCTGTTTTCAGAGTAGATCCATCATCTTCATTCGTATTATCCTTATACCTAGCCGAGTAGACCCATTCAGGCAGCACTCCAGATTGCTGACAGAGATTAGTCTTGTACTAGTGATCATCCTATCTAGGGTTGTGGTTATTTACCGAGGGGCTCATCTTTTAATTATTCTAGTCGTGATTGTTATTCTGAGTTAGCCGAATCATCTGGTTATAGTTTAACTCATCAGGCATATTATTGTTATGTGGGTCATAGTCATTATTTGAGAGAGTTCTCTAGTCGTGGGGTGATTGTTGCTTCAGCTTAGAGTGTTCCCCTTATAAGAGCAGTTTAGTCCTAGCTAGAGGTGGTTTGCATGGTCTTAGAGGTTTTCCCTATGATGTTTGAGTGGGTTTTAATTGGGTAGGATAAGAGATTGATCAGGACCCCAACCAGGTGGTGGGCGTGTTCAGTTATATACAGTACCTGCTAGACCCGAGGAAGAGTCTTTAGATACTATTGTCATAGGTACAATATGTTGTATGGAATCCTTTGCTTTATTTATTCTGGGATAAATTTATTCTTATGTGTCTTCTTATTTTTTTCTATGGCTAAAGTTTTTTTGGGATTTACTATCTATGACCTTAGAATTGTCTACTCTTATGGGGGATTCTTTATTAGTGGATTGGGAGTTTAGATCCTTTGTTGTGATTGTTAGAGATGTTGATACTCATTCTGATCTTACTATTCTTAATATAATGGGTTATGATTTGATTCTGTGCATAGAGTGGTTATCCTACTATCATGAGGTCATGGATTGCTTTGTCAAGACCGTTACCTTAGCCATGCTTGGCATACCCCTGTTCATGTGGTAGGGAGTTTTTAGCCATGAGCTGATGTGGATTATTTCCTATATGTGTTCTAGGGGACTTATCTCGAGAGGTTGTAAGTCTTATCTCACTTATATTTATGATGTTAATGTGGAGAGTCCATCGCTTAACTCTATTACTATAGTTCATGATTTTTCTTATGTTCTCCCGAGTAAGTTACTTGGTATACCTCTTACCTATGAGATTGAGTTTGTTACTGATCTTGAGGTTGGCACCCAACCTAGTTTTATGGCACCTTACTATTTGGCTTCTATCGAGCTTAAGAAGCTTAATCCACATCTTCAGGACCTTTTTGTTAAGGGGTTTTATTAGACCGAGTTTGTCTCCTTGGGGAGATATTGTGTTGTTTATTCAGAAGAAAGATGGCTCTATGCACATGTGTATTGATTATATGCATCTTAATAAGTTGATAGTGAAAAAACATTATTCTATGGCTCGCATTGATGATTTATTTGACCAGTTTCATAGTATAGTGGTGTTTTATAAGATTGATTTGAGGTCTATTACCATCAGTTGAGGATATACTAACTAACGACATTAGGACTCTTTATGGTCATTATGACTTCCTAATGATGCCTTTTTGATTGACTAATGCCCTAGTCACATTTAAGGTTTTGATGAATTGATAACTAAAACCTTATTTAGATTCCTTCTTGATTGAGTTTATCAATGATCTCTTTGTGTATTCAAGGAGTAGAGAGGAGTATGCACAAAATTTAAGGATTGTGCTCTAGACTTTGAGATATCATGTGTTATTTGCCAAGTTCTCAGAGTGTGAGTTTTGGCTTGAGTTGGTGACATTCTTTAGACATGTGGTGTCTAAGGCATGGATTATGTCTAACCGAGGGAAGATTGAGGCTATTCATGATTGGAGTAGACCTACAGATCCGTTGGAGGTCTATAGATTTATTGGTTTGGCTAGTTATTATAGATGATTCATTGAGTGTTTTGCTACTATTTTAGCATCGATGCTGAGATTAACTCAGAAAGAGGTTCCTCTTCACTGGCCCGAGGAGTATGAGTAGAGCTTTGGTAAGCTCAAGAAGTTTCTTACATCGACTCCTATTTTGGCTCGTTTTATTTAAGGTGAGGGATTCATCCTATATTGTGATTCTTTTTGTGTTGGTTTGGGTTATCTATTGATGCAGCAGGGTTATGTTATGGCTTATGCTTAGAGGTAGCTTAAGGTACACGAGCACAATTACCTCACTCATGATTCGTAGTTGGTCGTGATACTTTTTGAGATTAATATTTGGAGACACTATCTTTATGGAGTGCACTGTGAGATTTTCATAGATCATCACAGTCTTCACCATCTTATCACCTAGAAGGAGCTTAATTCTAGGTAGCATAGGTGGATGGATTTATTTAAGGACCATGATATCTTCATCTTATATCATTCGAGCAAGGTGAATATGCTAGCAAATTCCTTGAGCCGAAAGGAAATGAGTAAGGGAACCTTTGCTTTATTTTTGTTTCTTAGAGGTCGTTGGCAAGGGATATTCATTCCATAGCCAACTTGATGGTTTGACATGATATTTAAGACTCTAGGAGGATTCTTGCTCATGTTGAGGCTATGTCCTCACTATTTGAGAATATCTGGGATCACTAGTTTGAGGATGATAGACTTTGCATCCTCCATGATTAGGTGTTGATTGGCGAGTTCAAAAGGGATACCATAAATTCTGAAGGTGTCTTGAGATTTTATAGCTTTATTTATATTTCGAGGATCGATGAATTGATTTTGTTGATTTTGTACGAGGATTGTAGCTTTAGATATTCCATTCATCTAGGTACATATAAAATGTATAGAGATTTGAGACAATATTATTTGTGGAGTGGAATAAAGAGGGATGTGGCAGATTTTATGGCTCGCTGTCTATTTTGTTAGTAAGTGAAGGCCAAGCATGAGTGACCTGGTGGGTTGATTTAGAGGTTGCCCATTCTCGAGTTGAAAGAGGAGTGGATAACCATGGACTTTGTTAGTGGTTTCCCATGCACTTCCCATGGTTTTGATAGTATATGGTTCATCAGGGACCGGTTGACCAAGTCAGCTCATTTCATTGCTATTCTGAGATCTTTTAGTGCCTAGAGGTTAGACCGCATCTATGTGTGTGAGATTGTCTATTTGCATGTCATGCCTATATCTATCATTTTAGAATGAGGATCCGTGTTAACTTTTTTATTCTAGAGATCTTTTAAGGCGGAGTTGGTTACTCAGATAGATCTCAGTACAACCTTCCATCCCCAGACTGGTAACCATTCAAAGTGGACTATTTGGGTTCTTAAGGATATTCTCCAAGCATGTGTAATGGATTTTAGAGGTTAGTGGAATGAGCACTTGGCCTTGGTAGAGTTTGCATACAAAAATAGTTATCATTAGAGTATTAACATGACGCTTTTTTAGGCTTTATACGGTAGGCGATCTCGTTCCATGATTGGGATTGTTTTAGACATCAGAGGTTAGACCTACTAGTTCTGACTTGCTTCAGGACTGACTGGATAGAGTTAGGATGATTCAGGATAGGTTGAGAGCAACTACGAGTAGATAAAAGGATTATGCATACCATATACTTTGTGCCTTTAGATTTGGAGTTGGTTCTTGAGTATTCCTTCGTGTATCACCCATGAAGGGTGCTATGATGTTCGGGAGGAAAGGTACGCTCAACCCCATATATATTGGACCTTTTGAGATTCTTTGCACAGTTGGTGAGGTGGCTTATGAGTTAGAATTACCTCTAGGTTTTGTTGTTTTCCATCTGATTTCCATGTTTTTATGTTGCGGCGATATATTCTTGATCCGTCTTATGTTCTTAGGTGGGATTTGGTTCAGTTGGATTAGCGGTTAACCTTTATAGAGGATCCTGTGCTCATTATGGCTAGTGATGTCAAATGGTTGTGTACTATGGAGATTTCTATAGTTAAGGTTCACTGGAGTCATCGTATGATAGAAAAGGCTACATGAGAGATCGAGAGTGAGAAACGGACCCAGTATCCTCAACTGTTCGAGACTTTAGGTATACCTAATACTTTACTTTTGCAGATGAAAGTTCCTTAGTGGATATTGTAATGAACCTTCTGGCCATTTTTCATATTTCTACTTATTTTAACCATAATTTCTTTTCTATAGCTTCCCTAAGTCATTTATGACTTGCTGGGACTGATAATTTAGTAACCAGGCAGTTTGTTGAGTTTTTAGAGCCAATTTCCTATTTTGAAGTCATCGCTTGTTTCAAATGGCCATTAGGAAAAAAATTTAGTCAAACAATCTTGTATGCTAAATCTGATTGTTCCAACAGCTATGAAATATCAATTTTATGCTATGTGGACTCTCGGTTTGAGTCTCGAGGCACCCAAGCTCATTTCACCCTATTGGTCGGAAATTTAAGAAAGTGGAATATGGGTGTGGGAACAACTTTTAGTTGAAACAACCTCGGATGGAAATTTTAACAGTGCCAATAAGTCCAGAATCATAGTTCATTTGCGTATACAAGATTTCGGATGAATACCAAAGGGTTAGCAGAGACTTGGAAAATTCCACCATATGTCGGGATAGCGACTCACCTGGGCAGCCACCATATGTCGTAATTACGACAGTCGGGTAACGATAGCGACTCTCAAACACCTGGGAAGGGTATAATATCACCTATTTGGCTCATTTTTCACTCTTCTTAATACATTTCCAAGAGATTTAAATCCTAAATTTTGAGAAAGCTTAAGATTGAAGCTTGTGGGTTATTTGGGGAGCTTGGATAATGATTATTTCTTGATTTATTTTGTATTCGAGTTAAGATTCCTTCTTATTCATGGTGGATTTTCAAATTTTTTGTTCAAAATTCCTAGAACTTGGTGACTTGATTTTTAACACCAATATAACTCAGATTTCACCCATTTTTTTAGGGTAATTACTATAAGGAATATGTTAGGTGGGCTTCAAAAATGTGATTTCCATAAGTGGACACACATGGGATTTTTGAGTAATTGTGGACCTAAGGAACAATAGTGCAATATGGGTATCATTGTTCTCGTCTTGATATGTAGATTGTAATTTTTATAACATGGCATCTTGCAAAATCTTCTTGAAAGGGAAAGTAGGTGCTTTAGTGCATTCTTAGAGCTCTCTTTGGTGTCCAGGTAGGCTAGGTTTTCCTTCTACTTATATTAAGATAGTTTGTAGTATGTTTATGATACTATGTTAGATTTGGGATGGGTTTTAGGTGTTGGTGATGAAATTTACAATTCTTGGGTTAGTTGGATGCTTAGGCTATTTGGAAACCATAGATTAGGTATAATTGGTTTAGTTCCTCATGTGTTAGGTAATAACTCTATCTTAGTATTGATTATGGCTTAGTTGACATCTAAAAGTGGATTTAGATACCTTAACATTATACGGGGTAGAAGATTACTTATACTGGATTTTAGGGATTTAGAAGTGGGCTCTTTTGACACACCTTAGGCCAATATTTGTGTTAGCTATTGAAAAACCTTTTATATGTTTATTGTACGCCTTGAAAATACTTATTGAGGTAATAGTGAGAAACTTTGTTATTTGATAGTCATGATGGGTGACATTGACAGTTGATGCTTATTAATCATTCTAGTGATTAATCCTATTGATTATGCTAGTGATTATTCTACTGATTATGTTGCTGATTATGCTATTGATTATGCTAGTAATAATGCTATTGGTTATGATAATGATGATATAATTATTGGTTCAAGTCCGAATTTGATGGTGATATTGATGAAATATATACCCAGTTCAAGTCGGAAAGATGATCATGGCATTGCTCATATATTATATCTATATCTATATCTATATATATATATATCATTTTGAGTCGAGAGGATAAGTATGTTATTTACTACATACTTATCGATTTGAGTATGGGAAATTTACTATGATATTAACTATGATGTTGATGACATGACATTGAGGACTTTGGGGTCTAACATTGGAGAATAGGGATTCTGGCTAAGTCTAAAAGCAAGAGAATGTTTATAACGAGGCATGACATGGATGGATTCTAGTAGTATCATGGAAAATGGGAAATAGCGATAGTTCGGCTTACTCTTTACTTTTGGTTATCATGACCAGATTAACAAGTCATGATGGAACCTACTCTATCCCTCAAGTAGATATGCCAAACTGTAACCCGAAGCTAAACACAATGGGTTAACTTGGTGTTAAATGCCCAATCATTGGCAGAAGTGAGCAACACACTCATAAATAAGCAAAGAGTTCAGAATATATAAAAATAGTCAATACAAGATACCATCCCACGACCTGGTAGAGATAGTACAAGAGCATCTAATAATACAACTCAAATTTCTAGAATAGTCAGTAACATCTGTGTCGAAAATAAAAGACTGAATATAAAAAAGATAGAAAGAAATATGTAACTCTGACTCTAAGAGCTCACCCTACCTCTAAAAAATAAACATAGCTCCATCAATGATCAACGACGACAACTAGTACAAGAATATGCACAAAAAAGGTACATAAGTTTTGTATGATTACCAAAACAATGGATACTCAAAAGACATCATCGGCCGACAGATATGAGTATGATAAAACGTAAGACAACATAATTAAGTCAAGATACAAAAACGAACCTGAATTATCTCCAATACTGCTATACATAATAAGTAATTCAATTAAAATAGCAATATATCAAAAGATATCAACACATGCCAACATCATTGTAAGTAAAATAATCGAAGTAATAATAACACATCACAAAGCATCACACAAACAATCATAAACTACAAAATTGGCTCCCATATGCAAATTGGTGAGGAAAGTAAATAACTCATCCTATACTCCCATATGCCTGGAGAGTACACTCAAGGATAGAATAAAGAACCATTCATCACTTACAAATAACCAAATCATTATTTAACCATCATCCTACAATTTATCATCAATCAGTCATTTACCAACACTTAGCAATGTAACCACATTCCATAATATTATCATCATTTAACAACCTTATCATCGATACTCACTAGTTAGTATTTACTTGTTAACCATCTCTTATTAAGTAATAAATTTGATTACTAGTCATCATACAACCTCTAGCCATCATCTTAAAACTATTCACCACATATCCGCTAATCATCATTTATTAGAAAACCGTTTGTTATCAACTAACATCATTTGCTAACTAATCATCTTTTATCATCTAATCCTCATTTATCAACTAGTTAAGATTAGTCACTTAAACAATATCCACCACTAATTCTTATGTATCACTAATCATCAACTACACCACTTTATAATTATTTACCACTTTCAGGCTATAACTAGTATCATAATATCATATATATATATATATATATATATATATAATAGCCATACATAGGGCATAGCTAGAATTGAACCAGTAGATGTACAAATAGGACAATCAATATAATCATTCTTCTGCCTTACTAGGTATCAATATATCATCATAATATCCGAACTCGAACTGGTAGCCACATCATCACAGTTGGTGGAAAAATAAATAGCATAAGTGATCATAGAATAAAGCATAATTAATAGCAAAACTTTCCATATAATCAATAAGCATGACTTCTAACATAATTCATTGGCACAATTTCTAGTATCATCAGTAGGGATGTTTTAGCATGACTACTAGCATAATTTCTAAGCATGATCATAATCATAAGCAATAACTTACCAATAGTATATTCAATGAATTATAATTTTCATAAAAGGTATTTTATCATTTGAATAATTGATAGTTATCAAAGTATGATTTATAGCACCTTCAAAGAGAAATCTATAGCATTTTCACTAACTTACCATAACATGATCTATAGCTTATCATAGGATAATCGGAATCTAACCAATTAGTCCATGAACATTACTTCTAATGCCATAATCACTACGACCAATTACTATTTTTAATTAATATTTCCTCAAAAAGGCACTCTCTAGGTATTCAACAAGTGTATAAGGGTTTCAAGAGAACTAAGTATCAATCTAGACTTAAGGTGGTTAAGGAGCCCTCTTCTAAATTCCATAAATACATTCTAAGTCAAATTCTACCCCGTACTAGGCTAAAGTATCTAAATAAAATCTTAGGTGAATAGAAAACCACAATTTTCTCTAAGGTAGAGATTCTTGTCAAGCACTTTAACTAACTCAACAAGAACTAAGACAACCATCATTAGTGTAAGCAACTAAGGCCAACTTACCAAAAGCATGAGTGCCTAAAGAATTTTTATCTAACTTTAGTGATATAAATCATTCTCATGCTAAACATGAGACATGAAGCCTAATTCAAATATGGCATAAGGAACTAGCCATGTGTTTCAACTCTACCGGACTAAAATAGCCTCAACGATCAAACTATCCTAAGTCTTGCATTTTGTCATTCCAACATCTAAACCATATCCCAAATCTAACAAAATATCATAAGAATACTATGAGATAGCTCAATCTAACAAGTGATAAACCTATCCTTCCTTGACGCAGAAGAAAGCTCAAAGAATCGCTAAATCACCACTTTTCCCTTTTGAGAAGCCTCTTCAAGATGTCAAGCTATCATAAACATAATCTAGTCATCAATACGAGAATAATGATACCCGTATTGCACCATTGTGCTTCGACTCCAAAAATTAAATCAAAATTCCATGTCAGTCCCACTTACAGAAATCGCATTTCTAAAACCAACCCAACATAATACCAAGCTCAAGGAATCATTACCATCAAAAATAGGTGAAGATCAAGCTAAATTGGGGATAAAATCAAGCCCTCAAGATTTTAGGGTTTTAAGCAAGATTTCAAGATATTTCACTAAGAAAAGGGTGAATTCTTACCTTAAATCAAAAGATAAATACAAAAAGAAACATTAATCTAGCTCCAAAGTCACCCACAAGTATTAGTTTTAAGTTATTACACTATTTAGGGTTTATGCTCTCAAGAAAGGGAGAGAAATAGCTAAATTCATGACATTATGGTCTATTTATACCTATACCAGAACTCAGATCTTGCTGTCATAGAACCAGATATGCAATCACAATTCATGGCATCAAAATCATATTATGTGACCGCAACACTACCTTTTGTGATCGAACACTTCCTCTACCAAGGGTAATGTGGCTAGCGATTGCAGCTGGAACAGATAACAACTGAAACTTGGAAATCTTCCATGTTTTTGTCAAGCCATTAAGATTAATCTAAAATCCTTGTATAAGCAAACAAACTATGTAACCATACTAAATTTGAGATTCCGAACTCAATGATTTTATCAATTTTTCCATCCAAGATAGTATTGACCAAATATGGTTCCCACACCTATATTTTAATTTGTTAACTGTCCCATCAATAGGGTCAAATAAGCTCGGGTGTCTCGAAACCTGGACCAAATATCTTCCTAGCATATAATCGACATTCCAAAGTTGTTAACACAGTTAGAATTTGCATGCAAGATTGTTTTACTAATTTTTTTTCCTAGTGGCTATTTGGAACCAACAAAGACTTCTAAAAAGGAATTAGCTCTAAAAACTAAACGAACCACCTAGTAATTAAACTATCAGTCTAGTAAGTCATAAATAACTTGGGACAACTATAGAAAGTCTCTACCAGTGAATATATGAGAAAATATGGAAAATAACCTGAAGGGTAATTACAATATCCACTACTAAAGGAACTTTCATTCGTGAAAGCTAAGATTATGATATACCCGAAGCCTAGAATAGGTGAGGATACTGAGTCTGTATCTTGCTCTCAATGTCTCAAGTGGCCTTCTCCCCTAGGAGATGTCTCTATTGAACCTTAACAATAGTATTATCTCTAGTGTGCAACCACTAATATCACTGGCCAATATGAGCATCGGATGTTCCACAAAGGTCAAACGTTCATCCAATTAGACTGCGTCCCATCTAAGCACATGAGACATATAAGGAATGTATCCCCGCAATATAGAAACATGGAAAACTGGATGAAGAACAACAAAATTTAGGGTAGAGATAACTCGTAAGCCACCTCACCAACTGCGCAAAGAATCATAAAAGGTCTAATATACCTAGAACAGAGATTTCTCTTTCTACCGAACCTCATCACACCCTTTATGGGTGATTCATGGAGAAATACATGATCATCAACTCCCAATCTCAAGGCACAAATTCTAGGGTCTGTATAGGACTTCTGCCTGCTCTGAGCAGCTCTCAACCGATCCTAAATCACTCTAACTCTATCCAACACCTCGTGAAGCAAATCCATGCTATGGGACCTAACCTCAGAAGTCTAAAACCATCCAACTGGAGAACGACATCTCCTATCATACAAAGCTTCAAAAGGCCCCATCTCAATACTTGAATGATAGTTGTTATTATAAGGAATTTCTGCCAAGTCTAAGTGTTGCTCTCACTAGCCTCATAAATCCATAAAACATGCTCAGAGCATATCCTTAAGAACCTAAATAGTACACTCTGATTGAACATTTGTACACAAATGAAACATTGCACTGAGATCTACCTTAGTACCAAGTCATCCTAAAAACCTCTCCAAAACCTCAAAGTAAACCCGAAACATCAATCTAAAATAATAGAAATAGGTACACCATGTAAACAGACTATCTCTCAAACATAGCTATAGAGTAATCTATTAGCACCGAAGGATATTTGAATAGGAATAAAATGTGCTGACGTGGTTAAATGATCTACAATGGTCCAAATACCATCAGAACCACGAGAAGTGTGAGGCAAACCACTAAAAAACTTCATAGTAATCTAATCCCATTTCCACTCGGGAATGTGCAATCTCTAAGTCAATTTACCTGGTCGTTGTTGCTCAGCCTTTACCTACTAAAAACATTGACACTAAGCTACAAAGTCTACCATATCTCTCTTCATACCAATCCACTAATAAGGTTGTCTCAAATCTCTATACATCTTGGTTCTTCTGGGATAAATAAAGTATTTAGAGTTGTGAACCTCACACAGAATGAACTGAATCAAATCATCAATCCTCAAAACACAAATGCAGATGTCAAATATCAAAACACCCTCAAAATATATGGTGTTCCCCTAGGACTCACCACTCAACACCTAATTGCAAAGGAAGCAAAGAATACTACCCTGAAAATAATGATCTCAAATTTGTCAATTAACGAGGACCTCGCCTCTACACTAGCCAAAATTCTCCTATGATTTGAAACATCAAGGCAAAACATAAAGTTGGCTAAGGACTTAATATCCCATAACGGCCTCTAAGAAACTAAAATGCAAGCCAAGATACACATACTCACTGTCTTAAGACTCAATGTATCCGCTATAATATTTTCCTTGCCTGGATGATATAAGACCAAAGTATCATAATTCTTAAGCAACTTCATCTATCTACATTTCCTAGCATAAGCTCTCTATGGGCTATAGAATGTTTAAGACAACGATGATCAATGAAAATCTTATAATGCATACCACAAAGATAATTCCTCCAAATCTTAAGCGTAAAAACTACCTTTGCCAAGTCCAAATCATAAGTGGGGTGGTCACGCCTATGCACCTTAAGCTGCCTAAAAGCACAAGTAATGAAATGATCCTGCTACATTAATAAACAACTAAAACTAACACTAGAAGCTTTATAAAACATGGTGAATCCTTACCCTCAAGAGAAAGAGATAAAACAGGAGTGGAAGTAAGAAAATCCTTGATCTTTCCAAAGCTCGACTCACACTCCTCAAACCACTAAAAATAAACCTCCTTCCAAGTCAATTTGGTTATAGAGGATGAAATTATAGCAAAACCCAAGAAAAATTTCCTAATAACCAAACAAACTAATGAAACTACGAACCTCTGTTGGAGATGTAGGTCTATCCTAATAATGAATCACCTCAATCTTGGCTGGTTCTACCATAACCATCCTTAGATACCATATGTATAAGGAATGCACTGAATCAAGCCAAAACTCATGCTTAGAGAACTTGGCAAAAGCATATGATCTTTCTAAGTCTGGAGAACAATCCATAAATATCGCACATACTGCCCCTTACTCCTGTAATACAGAAGGATGTCATGAATGAACATAATTATGAAGGAATCCAAATAAGGCTTGAATCAATTCATCAAATCCATGAATGTGATTGGGGCATTAGTCAATCCATTATATCACTAAGAACCCATAATGACCATAATGAGTCCTAAAAATTATCTTCATGATATTCTCTTCCTAAATCCTCAGTTGATGGTAACTAGATCTTTAATCAATCACAGAAAACATTGTCCCACCTTGAAGCTGGTCAAAAAGATCATTATTGTAGTGCATAAAATAACATTTCTTCACTGTCACCTTATTAAGATGCCTATAATTAATACACATATGCGTGGATCCATCTTTCTTCTTCACAAATAACACATGAGCTCCCTAGGGGGATATACTCGATCTAATAAAACCCTTACTAAGAAGATTTTGAAGCTGAGAATTTAGTTCCTTAAGCTCAATAGGAGCCAAACAGTAAGGTATCATAAAAATAGGTTGAGTTCAAGGCTCAAGTTTAACAGAAAGCTCAATCTCACGAATAGGGGAAATACCAGGCATATCAGTAGGGAACACATTAGGAAAGTCACAAACAATAGTAATAAATTAAAGCAATAAACTCTTTACACTAGTATCACAAATATAAATGAGGTAAGATCGTCACCCTAATAATATGACTCCTAGCACAAACATAAGAAAATATCACCATCGGTTTGCGGCTAACCGCTTTCTATGACATGAATGGGGTATACCGGACATTGATAAGGTAATGGTCTTGGAAAAATAATCAATGATTGTAAGATAGTTGGATAACCAATACATGCCTAAAATCATATCAAAATCCACCATTTCTACAATAATAAGATAAGTATCAAAATATCTAATAGTCATAGCACATAATATGAAAACTGAATCCACTATTAAAGAATCGCCTACATGAGTAAATATGCATAGTAGCACAGATAATAAGTCATAAGACAACTCCAATCGTGGCGTATAATAACAGATTTATAAGAATAAAAGGGATCCCAGATAAATTAAAGTAAGGGCTGACTGGAGAAAAACCAAAATCATACCTATAACAACAACATCTAAACTCTCAGCCTCAGTCCTAGAAGGTACTGTATATAACTGACCATGCCCACCACCGGGCTGCAAACCTAACCAACCTTCTATCCTGCATGCCTGAGAACCTCCTAGAGTACCTTGGAAACTATCTCTACAACCAATAGAACCACCTCTAGTTATGGGATTAACTGCTCTAACAAGGGTAACACTCTGATCTGAAACAACAACCTTCCTATTACTAGGGTAATCTCATGATATGTGACCAAGAGTTCCTCAAGCATAACATGACACCTGAGTAGAACCAGAACCAATAGAAAAAGCAAACCCAGATTAACCACCACTACTTGCATAACCAGATATGAACCTCTCAAAGAATGACCATTGGCCTTACCAAGGCGGTAACTAGCAATTGACTAAATTTTATTAGTAATCTGAAGTGATACCTATACAAGTCAAATAGGCTGACTCTAAGACTGATAGGATTGGCATGGAAGATACCTACTTTGGGAACTGCTATCTCTGGGTTGGGAACTATGATGTCTCCTACTGAATTTGACCTAAAATCTAGGCCTTTTATCAAAGCCCTTATGATCCTCATGGTGTATCTCCTTCATCACCCAAGTGTGATTTGACACCTCAATAAAAGACCTACCTATAACACCTAAACTCTAAGTATTCATATGAATGGGAAGTCTTAACTCTCTAATAAAGAAATAGACTCTCTCATAGTCAGTATCCAAAATAGAAATTGCATGCCTAGCCAACTCGTGAAAATGAGCCTCATACATTGCAACTATCATGGAGCCCTGCTCCAATCTAAAGAACTAATCACTTAAATAATCTCTGAGGATGTAAGGCTATACTTCTCCAAGAACATCATAGAGAACAGAGCCAATTCAATAGAGAAAATCTAGCTAGCCTAGAATCCATATAACCTCTCCCCTAATGTCGAGCAACCAAATCTAATTTAAATATAGTGTAATCCATACCACGAGTTTTAATAATTCCCAAATTATGGATCTAATACTTATAAATAATCAAAAGATCATATGTATCCTAGCTTGGAGCATTGGATCACCCAGGCTGATCAAATCTTAAGAATCTACCTATCATCTATTTATCCTCAAAAGACATAGCAGGCTGAGAAACAACTGGCTTAGTAACTACTGGCTGAGCAACTACTAGTGCAGGATGGACCTCAAGTTTAGAAGCCGCAGAAACATGTTGTGCCCCTGCCTTAGTAATAATTTAATTTATAGACTTAGCACCATCAAACTGTGTACCCCCAACTAAATACAAAATCTAAATCAACACATTCTTGAGTACTAAAGAAAAAATAAAAGCTGGTGGAGCCTAGGCTAGTCCCTGGTTTACTACTGGCTGGGCGAAAGAATCTCTGGCTTAGGAGCAAGAATAGGACCTAGGGAAGGGCGCCTATCCTATCACCTAGATGGGGACATATTATGTGGTTGTCCATGACTTATAGTCAATCCATGAATAGGAGTAGGATCCCTAGGCTCGATCTTGGGACCCTCATCTCATAGAGTGATAACACTTATCCTAGCCATTTCTCGAAAAGTGAAGTCTAAGAATACTCTAGAATCCCAACTCAGACTCTTAGCACTATATAAGTGAATAAAGTGAAGAAATCCTAAAAATATCCCATGGCCTCCCAAAGATAGGAAACGAATGTCATTGTTGCGATCAATAGGCCTTTACTAGAAATTTTCTCTTGTACCGACAATACTTGTCAAAACTAGCTCAGATACCAATTTGTCATGACTCAATTTATGAGTCGTGATGGCACCTACTCTTTCCCACAGTAGTTAACCCAAACCGTAACATAAAGCTAAACACAATTAGTTAACTGTGTGGAAAATTCCCAATCATTAGAGAAAATGAACAACACAGTAATAAATAAGCAAAGATTTCTAAACAAGTAAAAATTATTGATACAAGATACCATTACACAACCTGGTCGACCCAATATAAGAGCATCTAATAATACAACTCAAAGGTCTAGAATAGTCAATAACATCTATCTCAAAAACAAAAGATTGAATATCAAAAAGATGGAAGGAAATAAGTGACAAAATTAACACAACACGGTCAACAATCAATGGTGATAACTAGTACTTGGATATCCACCAAAAAGGTATAGAAGTGTAGTATGAGTACCAAAACAATGGGTACTCAGTAGGCATCATTGGTCGACTATACTAAATTATGATATAAGTACGATAAAATGCAACCTAACATAACTAAGTCAAGTTACATAAAACAAAGCTGGATCATCTCCAATACTATTGTACATAATAAGTAATTCAATTGAAATAAAATATAATACAATACATCAACACATGCCAACATCGCTGTATGATATAAATAAATAAATCAAAATAATAATAACATATCACAAGCAATCACAAACTATAAAATTAGCTCCTATACGCCAATTGGTGTGGAAAGTAAATAACCCATCAATGACTCCCATACTTTTGGAGAGTACACTCAAAGATAGAATAAAGCAATCATTCATCGCTTAAAAATAACCAACTCATTATTTGACCATGATCCCACAATTTATCATGAACCAATAATTTACAAACATTTGACAATGTAACCACATTCCATAATATAATCATCATTTAATAATGTTATCATTGATACTCACTATTCACCATTTACTAGTTAACAATCTCTTATTAACTAATCTATTTGATTTCTAGTCATCATGCAATCTCTAGTCATCATTTAGCTACTATTCACCACATATCCGTTTATCATCATTTATTAGATAATCATCATTTATCAACGAACATAATTTACTAACTGATCATCCTTTACCAACTAATCCTTGTTTATCAACTAGTCATGATTAATCACTTAACCAATAACTACCACTAACACTTATTTATCACTAACTTCAACTAAACCACTTTATAATCATTTATCACTTTCGGGCTATAACCGACATCACAATTATCAATATGATACTCAACTAGATATATGCATATATTTATATATATATATAATAGTCATATATAGGGCATAGATAGACTCGAACCGGTATATGTACATATGGGTACATTAATATTCTCATCCTACATACTCGTAGGTATTAATATATCATTATAATCATCCTCCATCCTTATAGGGTATCAATATCTCATCATAATCATCCTCTAATCTTATTGGGAATTAATATATCATCATAATATGCAGACTTGAAAAGCCACCCACATCATTATTGTTAGTGAAAAAATCATCGTATAAGTAATCATAGAATCAAGCATCATGATTTCAAGCATAATTAATGGAAAAAATTTCCATAAAATCCATAAGCATAACTTCTAGCTTAATCTTTTGCACAATTTTGAGTATCATCAATAGGGATGTTTTCTACCTTGATTACTGATGTGCTATCGTTTCTATCACAATCCGAACTACGGCCCGACTATGATGGGCATCCTAAACCATGAAGGTTCGGACGTCCTACTCTATCTGGTAGTCATGCACAATATTTATATAATAATAGAAGATGCAGAAATACAATCCGATACAGAAACATAGTCATACTCTAAATTCAGTTTAACAATAAGGAATGAAATCCAAAATCAGCTAAACAACATCTAGAACAATTTGTGAAATCTCTGCTACATGATCAAATGACAACTGTCTGAAAACTGGGACAAGGCCCCCTATAACCAAAACAAAAATAATAACATAATCTGATATAATAGGCCTTTTGGAACAAAAAAGGCTCACCACTGCACTGATCACATGCTCTACTGCTTAGCTGGACCCCTAGATTGAGCCTCCAAACCTGGAAGGTAGGGAGGTCAATACAGATGTACTGGTACATAGAGTAAATCCAAATTAATAATTTATATTCAACATATATGATAGCAATTTAAAATAGTTCATAAATATGTCATATGGTAAAAATCACATGGGCATTTTTCAAAGACTCTGTAAAATCATATAAACTCTGTAACACTCTTTGTTTTACTTCTGTGCTAGGTGGTATACCCTACAATTTCACAACTTTAACTAACTATCTTATCTTGATTTCCACCAAGATAGGAGTACAAGTGAGGGAGGAGCACACAAGATCACACAACAGGGTGCTACAACCCCAATCAAGTCATTATATCGTGGTTGGGCTCAAGATCACGAAGCAGGGCTCCAAACCATAAGTCCCAATTTGGGATGACAAAGTACTAAGTACCCAAGATAACATAGCAGGGTACCAAGTTCTTGTATCGGCAAATCACGGTTTCTAGCATAGATTCATTTGACTTAGGCTTTCTTTGGGTAACCACCTAACTTACACCAACCCAGTTTTTAACTCTTTAAAACATAGATTCTCTGAAATCAAACTCTAACTCTATCATAGCATTCATTTATATGGTATCATCATACCATTGACTTATAAGTCACATTCTCTGAGTCATTTAGCAAATTATATCTCTATTCTCAAAACATGGAATTTAGGACCACCATATCAACAATTCTTTTTAAGAAACTCATTATTTAAAACTCATGTAAACATATGCAAAGAAACTCTCTTTGTCAACATTTCAGGAATTCAAGATGGTCATGTCAAAGTTCTCAATTACATGCATTTCTTTCTCTTTAACATAGGAACATCATAGTAACATCAAGAAACACCCTTTCATTATTTCTAAATCATGTTTCAATTACTATGACATTGAGAAAACTACTTTCAAATCACAATGCATGCATTTCAACTATTTTTCGACAAAACCATAATCTTTAATTCAACATACGAGAGGGCTTTCATAATATGTGAGCTTAAACAATCTTCAATCTCAGTTTTCATACATAAACATATACTTGTAAATCAATTAAAGGGGAAAGACCTAAAGGCCAAATCAACAATATAAAAAAAACATTTATAATGTATAATTAAAACATAGATTCCAAAAACCCCTTTAAAATTCATGCTTGATAATTTTTAAATCATGATCTAGTATTTACAAGACCATGTAGTTTTTAGGATAAACCCCACGTACCTCAAATTAGGAATTTTATAGATGCTTCTTGAAGCCTATGGTTTGTGGATTCCAAATCTTCAACCAATTTTTAAAACCCACAATTGAACCTTGAGGGATCTTGATTCTTAGGTTGAGACCTAAGTGTTTAGTTCTTGAGAGAGTTGGACAAATTGACCATATTCTGGTTAATTAGGTGCTTAATCATGTGTTTATGGTGGAATAAGGGTGGGGGAAAAAATAAAATACCCCTAAGGAAACAAAGAAAGTTTTATCAGTCCCTCAGTTGACAGGCTGATATGCTGAAGTAAATTGGGCATAATATTTTACTCCGATGTTGGATTTGGATGAAATTAGTTGTATTTGAAAGAAGACTCAAATATCTTTCATCTGATATATATAATCCCTCCTATATCTTTATTTACAAAAGTTATGATCATTTGAAGTTGACCCTGAAATTGTGGTCTGAAATATGCCCGAAATGCTGGAGCATTTCAAAGGCATTTCAAACCAGTGTATTATTCCCCTAAAATACACCCAAGACGTACCATTTAATTTCCCCATTATGTATCAATAAGAAAATCAAGAAATGGAGGTCGAGAATGTCGCCAAATAATTCATCAAAGATTGGGAGCTAAAAATTAGACAAAGTCCCATTGACACTAGAGAAATTTTTGAGTTTTTACTCTATAAGCATACTAGTAGAAGCTAATACATGAAATATTTTTTTTTGGGGGGGGGGGGGTTTACATTATCCCCCCCTTGGGATCATTCATCCCCGAATGATGGTGCGGAACACAGATAAGTACGATTTCAAGCACACTAAGGCCATAATAAATAAGACAAAGATTGTACCTTCTATTTCATTATTCACCTAATCAAATAAGTCTAGTTATCTATCTCTCATGTCATCTTCTAATTCCCAAGTTGCTTCTTCAACTTTCTAATTTTACCACAACATTGTAACCAAAGTTATCTCCTTCCTCCTCAATTTCCTAACTTGGTGATCCAAGATTGCTACAGGTTCTTCTTCATAAGACAAGGAGTCTGTTACTTTGATCTCTTCTACAGGAAACATTAATGAATTGTCTCTGATACATTTCTTGAACATGGATATGTGAAATACTGGATGAACAGAACCCTGATTGTAGGCAACTCTAACTCATACGCAACCCCACCTATCCTTTTCAAAATCTGATATGGCCCTATATAGCGAGGACTTAGCTTACCTTTCTTCCCAAATTGAATGACTCCCTTTATAGGGGAGACTTTTTGAAACACCCAATCACCAATTTCAAACTCCAAATCCCTCCTTCTAACATTGGCATAGGACTTCTGTCGACTCTGAGCTATCTTTAGCCATTTTCTAATGATTTTCACATCCTCCCTTGCCTGATAAACAAGATCAAGCCCAAACAACCTTGTCTTACCCACTTTATACCAGCCTATTGGTGACCTACATATTCTCCCATACAATGCTTCAAAAGGAGCCATCTTAATACTGGCATGGTACATATTATTGTAAGTAAACTCTATGAATGGCAAGGGATCTACCCAGCTACCTTTAAAGTAAATTACACAATCCCTCAACATATCCTCAAGGGTCTAAATGGTGCGCCTATCTTGTCCATCTGTCTGAGGGTGAAATGCAGTACTTAGGTTTACTTATGTACCTAAACCCCTCTAAAAATATCTCCAAAACCGCGAAGAGAATTGCATACCTCAGTCAGATATGATGGATACGAGTGCTCCATGCAAATGGACTTGGTCAGTTGGTCCTCATAGGCAGAAAATGAGCTGACTTGGTCAGCCGATCAACAATTACCTAAATAGAATCATACTAATTGTTGGACCTCAGAAGTCCCGTTATGAAGTCCATATTGATCATCTCCTACTTCTATAATGGCAAACCTAACTCTTGGGATGTACCACCTGGCCTTAAATGTTCAACTTTAACTTGTTAGCAATTTAAACACTTGGAAACAAAGTCAGCCACATCATGTTTCATATTATTTCACTAATATATAGATTTTAGATCATGGTACATCTTAGTAGAGCCTGGGTGAAAAACATACCTCAAAGTGTGAGATTCATCAAGGATCCTTTTCCACAAACCATCTACATCTTTCACACATAATCTACATCAAGATGGGATCTTCAACCTGCTTCTCTTTAACTTCTGCATAAAGGGAAAATTTTGCTATCTCATGGACAATCACTTCCCCATCTTCGGAATCCAAAAGTCACACTCCCAAGTTTGCCAGTTGGTGAATGTCCTTCACCATATCCCTCTTTCTTTTCTCAACATGAGTAAGACTGTCTATAGATAATCTACAGAGGGTATCAGCTACCACATTCACCTTGCCCGAATGATAGTGTAGACTCATATCACAATCCTTCAAAAGCTCCAACCAATGCCTCTGCCTGAGGTTCAATTCTTTCTGTGAGAAAATATACTATAAGCTCTTGTGGTCAGTAAATATATCAACATGTACCCCATAAAGATAATGCCACTAGATTTTAAGTGCGAACACCACAACCGCTAACTCAAAGTCATGGGTGGGGTAGTTTCGCTCATGCACTTTCAACTGCCTAGATGCATAAGCCACTACCTTACCATGCTGCATAAGTACACACCCAAGTCCTAGTAGGGACGCATCACACTACACAACAAAACCCTCTGTACCTTCAGGAAGAGTCAACATAGGAGTAGTTGTCAACTTGTCTTTCACTTTTCAAAAATATTCTCACAGAAGTTAGACAACACAAACTTCACCTTTTTTTGAGTCAACTTAGTAAGTGGAACAGTATAGAAGAAAAATTCTCTACGAACCTTCATTAATATCCCACCAAACCCAAGAAGCTCTAAATATCAGTTGGAGTCGTAGGTTTGGCTCATTTTCTCACTGCTATAACCTTTTAGAGATCAATCTTAATTCCGTCACTATACACAAAAGCCCCAGGAAAGCAGTAGCATTAAGCCAGAATTCATATTTTGAAAACTTTGCATACAACTTATGATCTTTGAGAGTCTAAAGAATAATTCAGAGGTGATTGGCATGATCCTCCTCACTCTTAGAATAAATCAAAATATCATCTATGAAAATAATAACAAAAAGATCTAGAAACTAATGGAAAACTCATTCATTAGGTCTATAAAAGTTGTAGGGGCGTTAGTCAACCTGAAGGACATAACTAAGAATTTATAATAATCGTACCAGGTTCGAAAAGTTGTTTTGGGAATATCTGACTCTCTAAACTTCAACTGATGGTATCCCGAATGAAGGTCTATCTTTAAAAAACATTTAACACCCTCAAGTTGGTTAAAGAGATCATCAATCCTTGGAAAAGGATATTTATTTTTAATAGTAACCTTATTTAACTTAAGATAATCTATGCACATACGCAGGGAACCATCTTTTTTTTCGCACGAAGAGTACAGGTTCACCCCAGGGAGAAATACTAGGATGGATAAAACCTTTGTCTAGAAGATCTGCTATCTGTTATTTTAACTCTTTCAGTTCTGCAGGAGCCATTCAATATGGCAGAATAGAAATGGGCAAAATAGAAATGTGATAGGTATCTGGAAACAAATCAATACTAAAATCTATCTCTTTATCAGGTGGTATTCCTGGGAGATCATCTGGAAATTCATTTACCATAGGGATAAATGGAAAGGAAGGACTTTCAGTAGTAGAATCTTTAAACCAAATAAGATGATACAAATAGCCTTTGGAAATAAGTCTACGGGCTCTAAGATAAGATATAAATTTCTCTCTAGGTGCTAAAGAATACCCCTCCCATTCTATCACTGGTTGATTCGAGAAAGAGAAAGTAACCTTTCAGCTTCTTCAATCTAGCATGGCATAACATGAATAAAGATAGTCCATCACTAGGATAGCATCAAAATCAACTATATCTAGGTCTATATGGTCTGACATAGTATCTCGACCACAAACCATCACCATATTATTTTTATACACCCTCCTAGCCACAACTGAATCTCCCACTAGAGTGGAAACAGAAAAAGGCTCAGCAATTAAATTGGGCTCAAACCCAAAACAAACAGCTACATAGGGGGTCCTATAAGACAAGGTAGACCCAGGATTAATCAACACATACACCTCACGGGAGAAAATTTATAATGTACCGACAACTACATCAAGTGAGGGCTCTACCTCCTAGCAGTTTGTCAAGGCATATAACCAGTTGCGATTGCTACCGACGGCTAAAATGATGCCCTTTTGAGGTAGTGGTGGTGCGGAAGAATTAGCCTGTGACTTCACTCCTCCAAAATTACCTCCAGTAGAAGGGAAATCTATTTGAAGGTGGCCCACTTGGCTATAGGAATAACAATTTCTTCTCTCTAAGTAACACTTCCCAAGATGATTCTTCCCACAAATACTACAACGGGGAAAAGATCTGGTGGGCTGCATCACGCTACCCTATGAACGGATGTCCTATATCCTTCCTCGACCATTAGCCTGAGGATAAAAGGGCCTTTGATCATGTAGAGGTATGGGCATGGGGGCATTGGCTGTAGGCTGAGCATTACAACAATTCTTTTTCTTTTGCCACTTAACCAATATTCACTCTGTGGCTGACTTTGGCTCTGGTATGCTATTTTGGCTCTCTTTGCTAGTCTGTCTTTCTCCCTTGATTCAGTGATTTGTTTTTCTTCTCATTAACTTGCTATATGTGGACTGACATTCTGGCGAAGTCCATGTTCTAGTTCAGCATTGCTCCCTGACATTCAAGCACTAAGTCATCAAAAAGGATGGATGAAAATTTCCTCAGTCAGGCTCTTATATTACCAGTCATCTTTGGAGCATAATGGGCTAGTTGATTGAACTACCGAGTGTACTCCTGGACACTTATTTTTCCCTGTTTTATATTTATAAACTCCTCAGCTTTGGTTTTCCTCAATTTTAGAGGAAAAAATGAATCAAGGAAAGCTTCTACGAACTCTCCCCAAACTGTGGGCTTATCACTCTCACCCTTTGCGTCCTCCCACTCTCTATACTACTGATTTGCAATATCTTTAAGCTAATAAGCTGCTAATTCCATACCTTCCACCTTATCTACATACATTACTTTAAAGATTTTCTCTATTTCATCCATTAACTCCTATAGATTCTCCTCTACCTCGGTGCCAGAAAACTTGGGTGGGTTTATTCTCATGAACTGACCCACCTTAGTAGCCTCAGATATAATAGATGTAGACCCAATATCTTCTGACCATTGAGTCTATGTTGCAACTAACCGTGCAATCATATGAATAAACTATCTAAATTCTATATTAAACACCTCTCTCTCGCGAGGCTGGGTACGGTTAGTCCCCTTTCGAAGAGCTTTGGGTGCCCTACATGGGCTGGTCTGAGTAAGTAGAACTCCCAGAGAAACATCAACCTCCAAAGTTTGAGATCTATTTCGAGTCGTTATTCTATGAATGGGATGGACCTCATCAGTCTGGGCATTATCATTAGTGCCAAGGGGAGGCATGGCTATTTTCTGAAATACAAGAGATCATTGATTAAAGGACAGATTAGACTCTAAAGAACTAACTAAATCAAAAAGAGGTGAAATATTCCTAAACTCCTAGTAGCCTCCTACTTATTATTGTGGTGCACTACACACCCATAAACAAAACTCTACATGATACGATTTCGTAAATATCCTAGAACCATGAACCATGCTCTGATACCAAGTTTGTCATGACCCGAACTATTGCCTGGCCGTGATGGACATCCTAAACCATGAAGGCTCGGGAGTCCTACTCTATCTAGTAGACATGCACAACATTTACATAATAAGAGAAGATGTAGAAATACAATCTGATATAGAAACATGGCCATACTCTAAATTCAGTTTAACAATAAGGAATGAAATCCAAAATCAACTAAACAACATCTTGAATAATCTGTGAAATCTTTACTACATGATCAAATGACAACTGTTTGAAAACTGGGACAAGGCCCCCAATAAATTAAAACAAAAGTTATAACATAATCTGATATAATAGGCCTTCTAGAATAAAGAAGGCTCACCACTACACTGATCATTTCTCTTCGGATACTCTACCGCTTAGCCGGACACCTTGATTAAGCCTCCAAACCTGGGAGGTAGGGGGTTAATACAGATTTACTGGTATGCAGGGAAAATCCAAAATAATAATTTATATTCAACATATATGAGAGCAATTTAAAATAGTTCATAAATATATCATATGGTAAAAATCACATGGGCATTTTTAAAAGACTCTGTAAAATCATCTGACTCTGTAACACTCGTTGTTTTACTTGTATGCTAACTGGTATATCCTACAATTTCATAACTTTCTCTGACTATCTTATCTCAGTTACCACCAAGATAGACATACTAGTGAGGAAAGAGTACACAATATCACACAACAAGGTGTCACAACCCCAATCATGTGATTATATCGTGGTTGGGCTGAATATCAAGAAGCAGGGATCCAAACCATAAGTCTCGATTTGGGATAACAAAGTAATAGGTACACAAGATCACATAGTAGGGTACCAAGTTCCCGTGTTGACAAATCACGGTTTCTAGCATAGAGTCATTTGAATTGGGCTTTCTTCGGGTAACCACCTAACTCACATCAACCCAGTTATTGACTCTTTAAAACATAAATTTTCTAGAATCAAACTCTAACTCTGTCATGGCATACATTTATATGGTATCATCATACCATTGACTTGGAATTCACATTATTTGAGCCATTAAGCAAATTATATCTCTGTTCTCAAAAAATGGAATTTAGGACCACCATATCAACAATTCTTTTAAAGAAACTCATTCTTTAAAACTCATGTAAATATATGCAAGGAAACTCTCTTTGTCAATATTTCAGGAATTCAAGGTGGTCATGTCAAAGTTATCAATTACATGCATTTCTTTCTCTTTAACACAAGAAAATCATAGTAACATCAAGAAAAACCCTCTCATTATTTCTAAATCATGTTTCAATTACTATGACATTGAGAAAACTACTTTCAAATCACAAGACATGCATTTTAACTCTTTTCCGACAAAACCAGAATCTTTAATTGAACATATGAAAGGGGTTTCATAATATGTTCTCTCAAACAATCTTTAATCTCATTTTTCATACATATAAATATACTTATAAATCAATTCTAGGGGCAAAGACCTAAAAACCAAATCAACAATATAAAAAAACATTTATAATGCATAATTAAAACATAGATTCCAAAAACCCCTTTAAAATTCATGCTTGATAATCTTTAAATCATGATCTAGTAGTTACAAGACCGTGTAGTTTTTAGGATAAACACTACGCACCTTAAATTAGAAATTTGATAGATGCTTCTTTAAGCCTACGGTTTGGGGATTTCAAATGTTTAATCAATTTCTAGAATCCCCGGTTGAATGTTAAGGGATCTTGATTCTTAGGGTAAGACCTAAGTGTTTAGTTCTTAAGAGAGTTAGAGAAAATGAACATATTCTGATAAAGGGGGGGCCTTAATCACGTGTTTATGGATGAATAAGGGTGGGAAAAAGACTAAAATACCCCTAAGGAAACAAAGAAAGTCACAATAGTCCCTTAGTTGACAGGCTGATCTACTGAAGTAAATTAGGCATAACCTTTTACTCTGATGTTGAATTTGGATGAAATTAGTTGCATTGAAAATAAGACTCAAAGAGATTTCATTTGGTATATAGCATCCCTTCCAGTACATTATATACAAAACGTTATGATCGTTTGAAGTTAAGCCTGAAATTATGGTCTGAAATGCGCCTGGAATGCTGGAGCATTTCAAAGGCATTTTAAACTAGTGTGTTATTCCCCTACAATGAACCCAAGACATACCATTTAATTTCCCCATTGTGTATTAACAATAAAATAAAGAAACAGAGGTTGGGAAGGTCGCAAAAAAAATCATCAAAGATTGGGAGCTAAAAATGATACTAAGTCCCTTTGACACTTGGAGAAATTTTTGAGTTTTTACTCTATAAGCATGCTACTAGAAGCTAATACATGTACAGTTTTTGTGGGGTGTTACAGTTTCATAGCATTTTAAAACTTAAAACAATGAAAATATGCAAGTTACTTAAATCTTTTTTAGATGTGATATGTTTTGTGTTAGGGTTTGTAAGAAAATAGGTTTTGTTACTATTCTAAAGAAAAAGAGTGAGAATTCAAGTTTTGGACCACTAAAGTGTGCACATATGGACAGTATATACAACCTAATTGGCATATGTTCCAAAGTATGTGTCAGCAAAACTGAAAAATAGAGAATCAGAAGAAGAAAAAGTTGACCCTGCCACTTATGGAGGGAACCTACAGTCGAAGGTGCCACCTATGGTCTATAGGTGACAGAAGCTATCTCAAAAGAGCCAAGTCCAGAGAATATTCAGAAGAGTTTTAGGTCCTGGCGTCTATGTGGGACTACCTACGATCTATAAGTGCCACCTACAGCTCATAGGTTTCTTAGTAAGTGACCACTGATCTTAGTTTTCTTTCTTTGTACAGGAGTTATTTCCTAGGGTTTCTGTGTACTCTAAATATACCCTTTTGATATTTTTTAGTTGGGTTATGCACTCTTGATACTTGAAAACATAAATTTAATTCTAGGATTTGATTTTTGATCTTGGGTTTGCTTTCTTCTTAATTTTTGTTGATAATTCAAGTAAAAACTTCTAGTTTTATTCGTTGATCATTGTTATATTGTTTAATGCTTTCAATTATGGATTCTATTGATTGTTTCACAATAATGTGAGACTAAAGCCCATACCTAAGGTTATGGGAACCCTAAAAGTTGACAAAATAAGGGAAGTGCTAAGTTGTTCTTAATCGATATTCATGAATGCATTATAGTTGTCTTAAGTTTTGTAGTTTTATTAGAGATTATAGACAATTAGGATCCCACCTAGTATATAATTACTTACTTTACAAAAGGATTAAAAATTAGGAAAATATAATCACAACAGTAATTTGAAGATTAATTATCGATCTAGGCTAATCAGCATTATCTACTTAAGAAATAGTTAAGTGGGATCTAGATAATAGTTAGTAAGGAGATATCCCGAGTCTCAAAACATAATGGGTAAAATCCGTTAATGAGTCCATAAGACAATTGATGGTACATAAATAATCAGATATTTCATGTAAGATATTGGGCTGGTTCAACAAAGTACGCTAAACCTACTAAGTTGAAAAGCCAGGGGAATTTAGTCTTAGTGTTCTTTTCTAATTAATTACCACTAATGTTGAGTTCTATTACTGTTGACTGTTTACAAGACCAACCCCTAATTTACTTTTCAGTACTACCTACTGACTTTAAAAAACTAGAGAGAGATAATTCACATATTTCATTGGGATTTAACCCCAACATTAGTTGGCTTATTATATTTTTTATTGGCCTATTTATCCTTGTTTAGAGGAATAGCTTTGGTGATATCAGAATTTTATCACTATTGCTGGGGAATACAGTGTGATTGTTGATTGAAGGTTGTTAAAGTTTTTAAGTTTTTGTATTCTATTTTTAGTTGGGTGTACATCGATGTATGCCTAACACCAAGATTCAAGTTAATCCCTTACTCTCACTACATCCTAACCCAAAGAGAATTCTACAGCCAAGTTGTATAATGACATAACACATACGTTATAGATATCTTGAAAGGGTTTGGGATGATCTTAATGATGTGCCTTCTTCTCCTATGAATGTTCAAAATATTATTGATAATTGAGTAGTTATTAGTAGAAGTTGCTAATTAAAGGAGGGAAGCAGATTCTCAGGAGGCAGTGCTAGGTAGGCAGAGATAGAAGTAGATTATTAAGCAACACTTAATGGAAATCAAGATAATTTAGAGGTGGTAGAGCTCAAGTTATCCCAGCCTACAAATACTTACCTACGTATGATGATCCAGTGGAAGATATGGGATACATTGAGCTTGTCAAGATAGGAGCCATCATTCTTTCTACTCTGCCACTAGGTGTGATGTTCAACATTATGAGTCCAATAATCTAGATATTCTACTTATAAGGTGTGTTTGTGGGTTTGGCTATGAATTATGAAAACATACATCTTTAAAACATTATAGGGATTTACACTTCATGAAATATACCTAAGGTAGATCAGGAAGCACTCAAACTGAGTTTGTTCCCTCTTTCATCGACTGGAGAAGCCTCTTTATGGTTAGAAAAATCCCTTTGAGAATTGATTAAAACTTGGAATGAGTTCTCCAAGATGTTTTTAAACCATTTTTAACTCCGGCTAGAATGTTGCAATTAAAAATTATGAAATATAACTTTAGCTAGCTATATTTTGAGTTGATGTACGAGTAATGGTTCTAATTTAAGAAGAAGTTAAGCATGGTACCCAATCATCGCATTTCAGGGACTAATTTTCTTGAGATATTTTACTAAGCCCTAACTATCAGTTCTAGAGCAATAGCAGATATGATCACCGATGGAGCATTCATTCAGATATGTTGGGAAGTAGCATTAGATATTTTAAACTAAATCTCTATAATAAACCAAGGATAGAATACTCAGGCTGTGGAGATGTGTATTGGTACTTATGCCATTGGGGCTTCTAGTAAGAATAGAGTGGTGAATTATTCTATGGCATATGATATTTCACAACTCATAACTTATATTATGCTCTTGATAAAGCAGTTCATAATAATGAATTATAAGAAGGTAAATGCAGTAGGTTCATAAGGTAAGGCCTTTAAATCTTATGAATCTGCTTTAGAAGGAGAGAAAAAGTACCTAGATCATAAGTTGATGGGTTTTCAAACCTAGGAAAAAGGAAACCAAGGTCAAAACTATTATGGAGAATATAAGGGAGATCAGAGTAGAGGGCGTGGTGGTGACTAGAGATGAAGAATGTCTACTAAGAGAAAGGGGACAGGTATGTTCCATTTGGCAGTCATGATACTGAATCGAGAATAGAGGCTATTTTTCCAAGCTTGTTAAGGGTTAGGAAAGTGAGGAACTTTCCTTAAGGATATCATGGTAGATATCACAGGATTGACCCAAAAGGTAGAATCATATGCTACTACGATAAAGCAATTAAAGTAGTAGTTTGGGAAAATGTCAACAGTTTTGAATCAGAGACTGTTGGGTACCCTTTTGATCAATATTGTTTAGAATCCTAAGAACAATGGTTATTGTCTATCCATCACCGCTTGGAGTGGTTAGCGTACTATTGATCATATTTTGCCTATTCTTGATGAGCCAAGGAATGATAATGCTATGATTGATGAGAGACTTGAAGTGGAGTCAGAGAAGGCGGTAGATGTTTATGCTCATATTGAGAAGGACAAAGGTAAGGTGAAGGTTGATGATCCTATAATGAAGACAATTCCATGACCTCCTCCACCTTTTCTTTAAAGGGTGAAATAGAAAAAATAATGTATAAAGCTTAAGGAGTTCATTGATATATTGAAAGAGTTGATATTGAACCCATTTCTTAAGGATTTAGAGTAGATGCCTTGATACATGAAGTTCATGAAAGAATAAGTGACAAAAGCAAATTACGAGATTTGATACCATTGGTAATGTGCTCCATTGCAGTGTTATTACTTCCAGATCATTAGTACATAGGAAGGAGGACCCTAGAGATTTCACTATTCTATGTGCTATTGGGCCCTAAAATGGGTTTTATGTTACTTGGAAAACAGTGTAAATATAATGCCACTGGTAGTATACAAGAAGTTGGGGTTGTGGGCACCCAAACCTACATCTATGAAGCTATTGACGGCTGACTAATTTGTCAAGAAACCGATGGGTATTTTGTGTGATGTATTGGTTAAGGTGTCATCCTTCATATTTCTAGCTAACTTTGTAATTCTCAATTATGAGGTGGACTTCCAAGATCCTATTTTATTAGGTAGACCCTTCCTAGACATGGGTTGGGTATTGATTGATATAGGGTAGATGAAGTTCTACGTTAAAAATGTGCAGGTGGTCTTTGATACATATCAGTCTGTGTAGAAGCCAAATAATATATAGATAGTGTTTGTAATAGATACTATTGATTATTATATTGATACACAGATTGTTCCGATTGAAAAGAAACTTGGGGTTGAGTCGTTAGTAATGGTAATTATGATTTTTATAGTGATTGCATCGAAGAATATAATGAGATAGTTTATGCATTGCATGGTAAAATTTCTTACAGCTATGCTATGAAAAAGTTAGATCTTGATTTGAAGAATAGAACTACTCCTCTTGCATGATCATATATTGAGGAGCCATTGATTTTAGAACTGAAGACCCTCCAATATCGTATGTGATATGTATTCTTAGGGGATAATATTACCTTACTGGTGATTATTACTATAGATTTGGTAAAACTATAGGTTAAAGTAATGATATTAGTTTTTCAGAGGTTTAAGATAAATATTATATGGACCATATTAAATATTATAGGGATTTTATCAGGTATATGTACTCATAAGATACAACTTGAGCTGGATTATATTCCTAGCATTGAGCATCAATGATTATTGAATCCTTTTATATAGGAGGTCATCAGGAAAAAAATTATTAAGTGGTTAGATGCTTGAATAGTTTACCCCATTGTGGATAGCAAGTAAGTCATCCTTGTTCATTGTGTTCCGAAAAAGGGTAGAATCACTGTGATTCCTAATGAAATGAATGAACTTATTACCATAAGACTAGTCACTAGTGGGAGAGTTAGCATGGATTATATAAAGATAAATACTTTGACCCAATATGATCACATCCCTATGCTGTTCATCGATCTTTTTGGGCCTTGCAGGTTTTTATAAGAGGTTCATCAAGGACTTATCTAAAATTACAAAACTCTATGCAAGATTTTAGATAAAGAGGTGAAATTTATATTTGATGATATATGTATCAAGGCCTTCAAAGTCACTGAGCAAGGGTTTTTTGTGGTTGTTTTTGCCTTAGACAAGTTTTGTTGTTATTTTATTGGGATCAAAGTAATAGTTAACACAGATCATGGGGCATCAAGTTATCTAATAACGAAGAAAGATGCAAAACTGAGGTTGATACATTAGGTTCTCTTACTACAAGAATTTGACTTTGAGGTGAAATACTGAAATGGCACGGAGAATCAAGTTGCTTACTACTCATCTCGCCTCGCAGAAGAGGCAATGCAGAAGTTAGGGGATAATCTTGACATAGATGATACTTTTCTAGTTGAGTGGGTATTGGTATAATCTCAAGACTTAACCCCCTAGTTTGGTGATTTTGCCAACTATTTTTCAAGTGATCTTATTCCAACAGATCTATCCTTCTAGCAGGACAAGATATTTATACGTGAGGTGAGAAAGTTCTTCTAGGACGAACCTTATCTTTTTTAGATTTTTGTAGATGGTGCTATTTGGAGTTGTATCCATAAGGTGGAGATGATGAGCATTCTTAAAGCTTGTTATTCATCACTAGTTGAGGGTCATCATAGTGGTACTAGCGCAACCTACGTAATTATACACCGAGGGTTTTACCGGCCTATGCTCAAGATTTTGCACAAGCCTGTGACCAATGTTAGCATCAAGGAAATATTTCATGACGCCATGAACTCCCTATGACACCTATCTTAGAGTTGGAGTTGTTTGATGTATAGGGGATTGATTTTATTTGTCCATTCTTGAGCTCTTATGGCATGTAGTATATTTTGTGTGGTAGTTGAGTATGTTTCGAAATGGATGGAGGAAGTTTCGCTTTCAAACAATAACTATAAAAGTCTCACCGCATTTTTGAAGACAATAACTATAAAAGTTTCACCGCATTATTAAAGAAAAATATCTTTTCTTAGTTTGGTACTCTACGTGAATTTATTAGTGATGATGGTTCTTACTTCTACAATAATATATTTAATTTTATTTTTTAGAAATATGGTGTGAAGCATAAGGTTGCAACACCATATCATCCACAGATAAGCGGGCAAGTTGAGGCCTCAAATTTAGAGACTGACTGGTCAAGAAAGATAGCTGATCTTTGTTGGCCTACAAGATAGGTTATAAGACTCCCATAGGGGCTTCCCGATATCTACTTATGTATGGAAAAGCATTCCACTTAAAGGTTGAACTTTAGCATAAGACACTATGGGCGTTGAAAAAGCAAAATTTTGGGTGATGTAATTCAACAAAGACAAGGTTGAGCAAGGTAAGTTGGATGAATTCTAGAATCGTGTGTATGAGATTTGTCCGGTAAATAAAGAAACAATGAAGTTGCATCATGAAAAATTGAGAAAAGAATAATTGAACCAAATGATTTGGTCTTGTTGTATAATTCAAGAGTTTACTTATTCCCGATCAAGATGATGTTTTAGTGGTATGGGACATTCACCGAGTTTCAAGTATTCCCACATAGTTCTATAGAATTTAAGTATGGTGGTGAAGCCACATTCTATTATGAATGGGCAGCGAGTGAAGAACTATATAGGAATCATTGAGGAAGTGAAAGTATGTATTGATGTGGACCTTGGTAAAGTCTATGTAGCCAAGGTAGTTGAGTGGTGAGACAACAATATATCAGGTATTTCTTAGGTGAAAACCTAAGGAAACCAAGTTTCGAGCATGACACAGACTCCTAGTGCATCCCAAGTATGTTATCATTCTCTTGCTTCACATTTATGTCATTCACTAGGGATAATGCATAGTATTTTAGTATGGGATAGGTTTAACCGTAGTCGTCATAGGGTTTTTGTTGCCATACTTCTTTTCTTGTCAGATGCAGTATGGTTGTACAACTGACATGTCTAGGTTAAATTTTATGCGCTGTTGTGTTTTAGTTTTGTATTGTGTTTTATTTTTGTGTAATTAAGAGATTATTGAGTATCTTGGGTTGTTGACATGTTTTTGCATTGATTTTTGACAAAAATGATAACCCTCAATTTTTTTTTTAGAATTGTGTGATGTGTATATATGTGTGACCATAGTGAATCTAGTTATAGCATTAGGTTTAGGGACCTAATAATAATAACAAACAATTTCGTGAATTGGATAGGTAGAAACTTATGATGTGACCCTGTTCCAAGTGTTTGTGAGATACTACTTAGTTTATTTTGTGTGTTGAATCCAAAACTTGGCCGATTAGTGTTTCCTAGGTTGTAGGAAAGTTGATTAGGAAAAGATCATAGGTTGTTCTTGAATTTAGTCCACTTTTAGCCTAAATGACCTTCCATGTGTGAATAAGTATCCTTTGATCCCTATTTAGAGCCTATATAGCCTATTTTTTGTTGTAGCTTTCACCTTCCCATTTCCGTTAAAATGAACTTGTCTTTGCACTGGTCCTCCTTGGACATTGTGCACCTCAACTCAGGTAAATTGCCTAAGTTTAGTGCCAGTGTGAAAGAGGATAAAATAAGAGAAAATAAAGATAAGTTATGTGTGGTAGAAAAAGAAAAATTATGAAAAAGGAAAAGAAAGAATAAAAGAAACCACACCCAGCCTGAATGTACAATAAAAGAATACTAAGGGATAAATAAGGGTGGAATATAAGAGAAATTTGTTGATAAGTATAGTGAAAGGATTATTAGTCACTCAAATTATCCACATGCATCATACCAGCCCTCAGGCCTACATTAGGAGCCAAATAAAGTCCTATAGTTATCTTAACCTGATGTCTGAAAGCTAAGGTAAAGTAAATAAGGGAAAAATTATGGTATTTGATGTGCATTGGATGAACTTCTCTTGTGAGTGCCTATTGACCATCCCTGGATTGACATGCATGATTTCATATAAGAGAATGGGACTTCTTTGTTGTGAGGGCACATGGGCCATATTGCTAGTTGCTTAGTTGTTTGGATAATGTAACTTGTATATATGCATGGTTGTTTGTTGCTAATGTAATTCCATATATTGATTCCCTTGTGTCATATTATTGTGCTTTACTAATACACACATTTGGTTTTGAAGTATTGAAGTAGGAGGGGGTAATGTTATAGAGCTTAAAGTGATGATTGGTAGCCATAGATGTATTAGTTTTTTCTTAGTTAAGCGGTGTTGTTGTGTTTAGTGGTATTGTGTTGCATAAGGATATGCTAATGTTCTAAGTTAAGAGTGTCAATGTGCTATGGATTCATAGCACTTTCTACACTTAAATCAATGAAAATATGCTAGTTACTTAGGTATTTTTGTTATATGTGATGTGTTTTGTGTTATGATTTTGAAGGAAATTAGGTTTTGGAACTATTTTGTAGAAAAGGAGTGAAAAATGAAGTTTTAGACCACTGAAGGTGGCACCTATGACCTGTATATACTACCTATTGGGAGTAGGTGCTAAATTAGGTGTTAGAAAGTTGAGAAATAGAGAATTAGAAGCAGAAAATATTAACTCTAACACCTACGGAGGGAGCTTATGGTCCATAGGTGCCAAAGGTTTTCTCAGAAGAGCCCAGAGAGCATTAAAAAGAGTTTGATGCCTTAGAACCTATGTGGTACCACCTATAGTCTGTAGGTGCCACCTATGGCCCATAAGTGGCCTAGTAAGTTTCCACCAACCTCAATTTTCCTTCTTTGTTCAAGAGTTGTTTCCTAGGGTTTCCTCCTACTCTATATATACCCGATTGACAATTTTTGGTTAGGTTACACACTATTGATACTTACAAAAATATACTTTATTTCATGATTAAATTTTGATATTGGGATTGCTTTTTTCTTGATTTTTGTTGATAATTTAAGTCAAAACTTTTGATTTTGTTCGTTGGTCATTTTGATATTTTTTAATGCGTTCAATTATTAATTTCGCTAACCGTTTCACAACAATGAGAAACTAAAGCACGTATCTAGGGTTGTGGGAACCCTGGCAGATTGACGAAGTAGGGGAAGTGCTAAGTTGTTCTAAACAAATATTCTAGCATGTATTATAGTTGTTGTAAGTTTAATAATTTTTTTTAGTAGTTGCGAATGTTAGGATCTCACATAGTATATCAATACATACTTCACAAGAAGAGTAGAGATTAGGAAAAGGTAATCACAATAGTAATTTAAAGATTAATTATTGATCTAGTGTAACCAAAATTTTCTACTTAAGAGGATTTTCTTTTATCTAATAACATGAGACTTAAAAGGTAAAAGTTAACTGGGATCTAGGATAAAGGTTAGTAAGGCAACATTCCATAGACTTAAAAGGTAAAGGGTGAAATCTTTCAATGAGTCCACAATACAGTTGATGTTACACAACTTATTATATTCCGCATGCAAGGTATTGACTTTGTTGAACAAAGCACAATAAACCTACTAAGTTGAGAAGCCAGAGGGAATACAGTACTAGTGTTCCTTTCTGATTGTTTACAACCAAAGTTGAGTTCTATTAATGTTAGATGTTTACAACTACATACCCCCTATTTAATTTTTAGTATTTCATGTTGACTTTAACAAACTAGAGAGAGATAATTCACGCATTCCCTTGTCATTTGTCCCCACCAGAGTTGGGTTACTATATTTTGCTTTGACTACTTTAACCTTGTTTAGAGGCGTAGCTTTGGGTGACATCAATTATTAGCATATTTTCTTAGCATAATCATAATCATAAACAATATCATGGGCAATGACTTACCAATAGTATATTCAATTGTTTATCATTAGCATAAAATATAGTTTATCATTTGAATCATCCATAATTATCAAAGTATGATTTATAGCACTTTCATGGAGAAATCCATAGAATTTTAGATAAGTTACCATAACATGATCAATTGCTCATCATAGGATAACACAATATAATCAATTTTTCCATGAACATTACTTCTAATGCCATTATAAGTATAATCCATTACCATGGTTCCTCAATATTTCCTTAAAAGGGCATTCTTTAGGTATTCAACAAGCGTATAAGGGTTTCAAGAGAACTAAGCGTCAATATTGACTTAAGGTGGCCAAGGGACCCACTTCAAATTTCCTAAAATACATTATAAGTCAAATTTTACCCCGGACTAGGATAAGGTATCTAAATCCAGTCATAGATGTATAGCAAGCCATAATTTGTTCTGAGGAAGAAATTCTTCTCAAGAACTTTAACTAAGTCAATTGGAACTAAGGCAACCATAATTATTGTAAGAAACTAAGGCCAACTTACACAAAGCATGAGTGTCCAAAGCATTTTTATCTAACTTGACTGATCTAAGGAATTTTCATACTAAATATGAGATAGGAAGCCTAATTCACCTAAGGAATAGGGAAAGAAGCCAAGTGTTTCAACACTATGGGATCAAAATATCCTAAAAGGTCCAACTAACCCAATTATTTCATTTAATCAATACAACATCTAAAAAACATCCCTTGTCTAACATAATATTAGAAGAATACTATGAGATAACTCAATCTAATAAGGGAGAGACCTAGCCTGCCGCGATGGCTAAGAAATCTCAATGAACCATTAAACTATTCATTTTCTCTTCCAGAAGCCTTTGAAAGATTCCAAGCTATTGTAAGCCCATTTTACTCATCAATATGAGAATAATCATACCTATATTCCACCATTGTTCTTCGAGTTCCAAAATCACATCAAAAAACCTTGAGGATCCCACTTATGAAAATTGCATCTCAAAAACCAAAACAACATTATAACAAGTTTTAGGAATCATTACTATCAAAATGGGTGAACCTAAGCTAAATTAGAGATAAATAAATCCCTAAAGATTTTGGGGTTTTGAGCAAGAACTCAAGAGATTTCACGTAGAAAAGGGTGAATTCTTACCTCAAATCGGAAGATAATCGTGAAAATAAATGTTAATCAATATCCTAAGTCACCCAAAAGTCCCAATTTTAAGCTATCACACTATTTATTGTTTATTCTCTCAAGAAAGGGGTGAGAAATGGCTGAATTCATGACATTAGGGTCTATTTATTCCCATACCAATTACTCATTGCGGACCCAGACATGCGATCCCAGTTCATGGTATCAGAATCAAATATTGCAATTACAATACTCCCTTCTACAATCACAACTCTTTCTTTGACAAGCGTACCGCCATCGTAGCCCTTGGCTTCTAATTGCAGCTGCACCAGATGACAACTAAAACTTGGAAAATCCATCAAGCCATCGAGATTCATCCAAAATTCTGTATACACAAATGAACTATGTAACCATACTAAATTCAATGGTCTGGACTCAATGCCACAACCATATTTTCCATCTGAGGTCATTTTGACTAAATGTGGGTCCCGCACCTATATTTTTTTTCTATAACTTTTTAACCAATAGGAAAATTAGTTTGGGTGTCTCAGGAACCAAACAAAGGTATACCTAGCTTAAAATTGATATTTCAGAGCTATAGGCACTATCAGAATTTGCATATGAGATTGTTGTACTAATGTTTCACCTGGTGGCCATTTGGAACTAGTGAAGACTTCTAAATAAGGAATTGGCTCTAAAATCCAAACAAACTACCCGATTATCGAACTGTCAATCCCAGCAAGATATAAATGACTTAGGGCAGCTATAAAAATCTCTAATAGTGAAAATAAGGCAGCTATAAAAATCTCTAATAGTGAAAATAAGTGTAAATATGAAAAAAGACCTGAATGGTCATTACAATTGTACCCTCTAGGCTTATGGGGGCTTGTGTTTGAATATTTAGTTTTCCATACCTATTGGCTTATTGGAGATAATTTGAAGTTATAATTTCAGATGTTTTATGTTATCATTCTGGATTATTTAATTATCATGCATAGCGAGGTAGGAGTTATTTCAGGCTTGCTTCCTTACCTTGACATAGTTATGTCATCTCACATTTTATCATATTTATATCACGATTTAGCTCAGTTGATAGATGGTCCCTAATTAGTAATCGTGGTTTTGGTACCCATACTATACTTCTGTACCTTTTTAGTGCAGATTAAAGTACTAGTTACCATTGTTAATTCAACAATCATGTTGTGGTTGATTTGGAGATAGGGTGAGCTCTTGGAGTCAGAGTTACCCAATTTTATTCTATCTTATTTATGTCTAGTTGTTTGTTAAGATAGATTTATTGGTTATTTAGAACCTAGTATGTATTTATAGTAGCTCTTGTACTAACTCTACCAGGTCGTGGGATGGTTATTTGTACTGTTGGTTACCTCTTGACTATTTTTATTTCTTTGTTTAATTATAAGTTGCAATTACCTATTTTCTTTGCCTCTTTTAGTCATTTTCCATCAAGTTAACCCATTGTATTTAGATCTAGGTTATAGTTTTGCTTACGTACTAGTGGGATAAATTAGGTACCATCATGACTTATAAATCAGGTCGTGATAAGATAACTTTTCAAATAGTTTGCAAAATATACAAACTAGGGAATTAAGTCTTATGATGCTACCAAGAGCTTCTCATTTGTAAAATTATCATAAATTTCACGCTCATCTCAAATTTTTAGCATTGCCTCCTCCTCAAGGCATGATAAATAGTCGGATACTTAATTTTTAGTCCCCTTTTGATCTTTGACCTCAAAGTTGAATTTCTATAATGTAAGTACCCATCTAATCAATATTGGATCTGAATATTTATTCACCATAATTTACCTAAGAGATACATGGTTAGTATACACAATCACTTTTTTTTCGAATCAAGTAATATTGAAATTTCTAAAATGCATACACAACCACAAACAACTCTTGTTCAATCATAGTGTAATTCATCTAAGTAGGATTAAGTGCTTTGCTAGCATAGTAGAGGGGATATAATATCTTCTCTCACCTTTGGCATAGTACAGAACCTAGAGCTATGCCACTAGCATCTCACATATTCTTACATGGAAAAGGCCCAATCTACAGACATAATGATGGGGGCTGAATTCAACAACTTTTTTAGACACTCGAACTCTTTTAGACACGCCTTATAGAAAATATAGTTTATATACTTCTCCAACAACTTTCATAATAATTCAAAAATTTAGAGAAGTCCATGATAATCATATATTGAATCTTGGATTACCCAAAAAATTACGAATGCCCTTCATAGAGATTGGTGGAGTTAATTTCTCAATCACCTCAATCTTTGCCTTGTTGACCTCAATCCCTTTTTTGAAAAATTTTTGCCAAGCAGTATTACTTTTTTAACCATGAAGTGGCACTTTTCCTAACTAATTATCAAGTTACATTTCTTGTATCTCTTAAGAATGTTTGCAAGATATGCTAAACAATCATTAAATATGTCACCCATAATTAAAAATTCATCCATGAAAACCTTAATAGTGTTCTCCACTATGTAAGAGAAGATGAACATCATACAGTGCTAAAAAGTGAAGAAGCATTACATAGACCAACGATATCTTCTTAAATACAAACGTTCCATATGGACAAGTGAAAGTAGTATGTGCTTGGTCATTGGTGGAAATAAAAATATTATTATAACCTGAATAACCATCTAGAAAATAATACCTCCCCTACTAGCCAGATAGTCTATCATTTGGTCCATAAACGGCATAGGAATATGATCTTTCTTAGTCCTCAAATTCAACTTCCTATAGTCCATTAGAACACGCCATCCATAGCCTTATAGGAATTAGCTCATTCTTCTCATTGGTAACCATAATTATTCCACCCTTCTTTGGCACATATTAAACTGGGTTCACCCATTTGCTGTTAGCAACAAGTTAAACCACACTTGCATCCAACCACTTAATAACCTCTTTCTTTATAACCTCTTGCATATGTGGATTAAATATATTTTTATCCTCGTCTAAATGTATACAATCGAAATCAAGTTTGATTTTATGAGTACAAATCCTAGGTGGAATTCCAATAATATTAGTGATGACCAACCAATAGCCTTTTTGAACCTCTACAAAACAAGCATTAAGGTATTAACCTACCAATCTAATAAATTAGCATTAATGATAACTGAAAATGTATTTTTTTCCCCATAAACACATAAGTAGCTGAGAAGGAAGGCACTTGAGCTCCAAAATAAGAGTCTCGTTAATAAACAATTTAGTCTGTGGGGTTACTCTATTTTTCAAATAAAAATCCATCTTCTTTGGAGAAAAAATGTAGAAACCCCCACCAACAAGTGTGATAAACATCTGATCATACTCATCAATACTAGAATTTCCCAAATTCCTTATTATAACTAGATGTGTGTCAACATCAAGCCTTTTCTTAATAGGATCTACAAACTCATACTCGCCTATGGTATCTATCACAGATATCACACACATATTGTTTAGTTGCTTTTGGACTAACATACATTAAAAGTAACCTTCTCATTATTCAATTGAAATTTCATATGCATCATCTTCATGTCAATCGATGCTCATCTCGTCATGAGGAGAAGTTTTCTTAATATAATGGGAACCTATAAGTAAGCCTCATAGTTAAGAATTATAAAGTCAGCCTAAATTATGCTACCTTCAAAAATACATCACACAAGATTCCTACTGGATTTATTCATAGTAGAAGTCTCATAGAGGTTGGTTTAGGTGACCCCAATCCCAACTACTTATAAACAACTAGTGAAATCAGGTTAATGCTAGCGCTCATGTCATAACCAACTCATGAAAAATTTAAAGACCCGATAATGGCAAGAAATGATGAAAGCTCCTGGGTCTTTCTTATTTTTAACGAGAGAGTTGAAAGCAATTGCACTACAATAGTGAGCAATGTCTGCAGGCTCAAAACTCGGTATACTTTTCTCTATCACTATGTATTTCATAAACTTTTCATAGTCTATCATTTCCTCTAGATCCTTCACAAGAGGGATGTTCACTGACAACTCTTTTAGAATCAAAATAAACTTTTGATATTTCCCTTTTTGTCTTTATTTTTAATTTGTAGGGGAAAAGGAGATGGTCATGGAATGGGATTCAATATTTATGTAACCTCCTCACCTTTTCCTTTGTCAAACTTAACCTTTTTTTTTAGCAACTAAAGGTTTGTAAGATGCATCCTTAATCACCAAAATGTTTTGCATCATTCTCATCCACATCATTAATTATCACAGGGTCATCCCTCTAGTCATCAACAACAGAGCATAGGTGGATCAGTAATAGTCTTACCATTCTAAAAAGTGATGGCTAGTCAATGGGTATCATTCTTAGAATTTTTGATAGTGTTACTCAAATGTGTGCCTAGTTTACATTTATTCCATGCACTGTATATCTACCAAAATTATTTGTCAAGTTGCTTAATGGTAGTTGCATGACATTTAACTTTTTGGATCATCCTTAAAATGTCTGCCCGAATCTCTTTATGGAAGTTTTCTGGACTCTTAGATCCCTTAACAAGTTTTGCAAGCAAAGATTCTATTCATGAATTTATAGAGTTAGTGTTGTGATTCCCCAATGGAATATACAAGCCGCTTTTGTCCCTGTAATCGTTATTCTACTTCCAATCACAATCTTTGTCCATACTTGTATCTCTACACTCTAGGCTATTATACCTGTCTACATGATAGTTCTGACCTTGATTTCCTTTCATAGAATTCCAACTTTTATGATTAGATCCTTGGCCCTTTCCTTAGAAACTCGCTACCTCTCTGTCAATATATTAAGCATTTTTCATAGAATTTGATTCTTTATTTATAAAATTTGATGTTCTATGGATTCCTAGAACTTATGATGCTTAGACTTTGAGAATATGCATGTACTTAAGGCTATTTTTTTTTTAATATTTGATGTGTTTTGGTGTGGTTTTGTTGGAGCCTAGGTGATGGAAGCTAACTGGAAGAAAATGAAATGAAAAGAAGAAAAATGAGGACATACTAAGGCACTTATAGTCCATAAGTAATGGGCTGTAGGTAGTTCATAAGTGTCAAATACATAAAATCCAAAGAGTAGATTTTGGGATGACCACATATGGCGCCCTACCTATGATCGTAGGTGCCACCTATGGCCCGTAGGTAGGTTCTAAAGTGGACACCAATTAAAAATTCCCATATCATTTCAAAGCTATTTCATATAGTTTTTGTGTAACCTATGTCTACTCCTATGAGGTCTTTAGTCATTATTATGTACGCTTAGTTATGTTTTTCTCTTTTATTTAGGATTTGATTTCTATTGTTTCTTATAATCTATAAATATCCTTTTGATTTTATTTAGTAGTAGGAGGAGATATATCCAACAATTGGACCTTTGGGGCTTAGTTTACAACATTCACAAATATTTTGTGATTCTAAGATTTGCTTGTTATTCTGGGATCTTATTGTTCTTGGTTTGTTCTTCAATTTGAGACTTTGGGTTTTTTTTCTCTATTGTGAGACCAATTCTTTAATTATGTCTGTGAATTCCAAAAATTATCTTGAAACTATGTGTGGATAATTCCATTAGCTAGGGTTGTGGGAACCTTGTCGGATCAACAAAGTAAAGAAAGTGCCAAGTCATTCTAGAAAAAGATATTTTATGTATGTGGTTTTCTGTGATTTCATTTTCTTCTTAATGGGTGAAAATGTTAAGATCCCACCTGTATTAACTACGAGCCTAATCGGGAGGTAGAGATTGGGAAAAGAAGTCCGTAATAGTGATTTTATGATTAATTATTAACCTAGGTTAATTAGTACAATCTATGTAAGATGATTATCTTTCATCTAATAAATTGAGACTGAAAAGGTAATAGTTAAATTGGGACCCAAGATAAAGGTTAATAAGGCAACACCCTGAGACTCAAAAGGTAAATGGTAAACTCTATCAATGAGTCCATAAGATAGCTGATGGTACATAACTTATCAGATTTTGCATACACGGTATTATAAGAGTTTGATAGTGCATGATAAATCTATAGAGTTATAAGATAGGGGGAAAACAAGCCTAATGTGTATCTCAGATTATATACGACCACAAAAATCTAGTTCTTGTTACTATTTACAACTTTAGTAAACCCCTCCCACCTACTTTCCATATGGCCCGGTGATTTCAACAAGTTTGATAAGGATTTATGATGTATTCCCTATGGGATTGACCCCAACCTAGTTGGGTTACAAAATTTTGCTTCGACCGCTTTATCCGTTAATTGGAGGAGTAGTTTGGGAGAAATTTAAATTTTGGCATTATTCTTGGGGAATATGATTCTAGATTAACTTATTGGAATTGTTGAAGTTGTCAGGTTTTTTCTTTCTATTCTTTTTCGGGCAAGGCTATTGTATGCTGAGTCTTTTTGATATGTCCACTTGTCCAAAGAAAGTCTGGAAAGATGAAGACTTCTTTATTATTGATCCTTATCATTTTTATATAGTGCATTATTATAGGAGTAAGGTAGATATATGTAACAACCTGAGACTACCCCCTAGTCGTTACACGGTGCTTACGGTCCTAAGGGACTACAAGCTAACCCATGAGCTGGTACCTGCTGTGAGCACTGAATAATATAATCATGAATGCAGAAGAATAACTAAAATTCCATAAGGTTTTAATAATGAAACGACTACTGAATTATGAATATGGCATAATACTGAAATATGAATAGTATGAATAGCTAACTGTAGTGTTTGAAAAGCCTCAAAACTGAATACTATGAGTTGATGGGACAGGCCCTAACTAAATTTACTAAATACTTAGATAACGACATAAAGTAATATAATCTATCTTCCGATAATGAGGACTCACCACTGCTTCTGTACTGCTAATAATCTGAGAATGTAGGTACGATCCGAGAACTAAGCGTCAGCAACTATGATATGATACATCATAATACAAAAAAGGTATGCGACCAGTACTTTTAATGTACTGGTATGCTAAATGAGGTAAGCTAAAATGCATGGTCTCATGAATAGGAATAATAATAATTAACTAGACATGCATATAAAGTATAGAGTACTGATTAAAGAGTATGGAATTTGTAGATACTGAAAATACATGAAAATCTGTAAATACTGAGGGTGCATGACCAAGCATATAATATGAAATGATTAAAATCCATAAACTTAAATACTAAAATAAATGAAATATGTATGCTCTATTCAAACAATACTAAGATTGAATAACTGAGCTGGGACTGTAACTGTGACTATATCTGAGATTGTGGGAGGCATCATCTAATCGACATTCCCCAATTTGAGCTAATCAGGGTCCAACCTGTAACCCTAGTTGGAAGGGTATTAATACCGTGTCATAGTTACTAACGATGACTGTTTAGATCCACTAAACTGATATAATCTCCAAGGGACTAAGGGTTTTAAGCCTGAACAGATGGGTCACCCCTGCGAGATAGTCAAGCCTAATCTAATGGGTGACTACTCATATCCTACGCTGGCCACGTAGTTATGGAGTATAGGGACTACTACTAACGACTCTTCCTATCTGATAGGGAATCTGCCATCCCTACAATCTCTCTATTCTAAATCTTACTCCAAACTAAATGACACTAAGATACTAGATTATTCTGAGTTGACTGATATCTGATTATTCTGAGAATGCTCATAGTATAATATGAAAATTATTCTGTAATATACTGAGACTATAATAAATAAACAGTTATGGTTTACGGGTATTCAATACCCCCAAGACTCAAAACAATAATACTGAAACAACACTAAAGCTTGAAGACCAAAACATAAAGGCTATTATTAAATAAGTCACTCTTGGTATCGTTCATCCCCGAATGAAACTGGTTAAACTGAGGAAACTAATGGACTGAGCTTAAACACTGAATATATATGTTTGATGCATAGAATACATTATTGAACTGATTCATGAATGCACTACATAAATATGATGTGCAACTAAAACTGAGCATGACAGAGGAAAAAAATCTAAAAAAGATTACTACCTTATACTTAATCTGGATTTGTGGAGAAAAGATAAGGGTACTTGGTCTACATATCTGCTTCTTTTTCTTAAGTGGCTCCCTCAATGGACTGATTCCACCAAAGAACTTTGACTAGTGGAACTTCTTTTTTCCTTAGTGTGCAAACTTGATGATCAAGAATTTTGACTGGAACTTCTTTAAAGGAAAGAATATTCTTAATATCTACACTTTCTAAGGGAACAACTACAGCTAGATCACCAATACATTTTTTGAACTATGAGACATAGAATACTGGGTGGACTGAGGCTAAATCTGAAGGCAACTCATGTTCGTAAGCTATCTTTTTGAAATAATTGAGGATTCTGAAGGTATCAATATATTGGGGATTGAGTTTCCCCTTCTTGCCGAATCTCTTCACTCTCTTCATGGGAGAGATTTTCAAGTACACTAAATAACCAACCTCAAATTCGATATCCTTTGTCCTCACATTGGCATATGATTTCTGTCAGCTTTGGGCAGCCCTAAGCCTTTCTCTGATCAACTGAACCTTCTCTAAGTCATCAAACACCAAGTTAGGCCTTACTACTATAGCCTCACCTACTTCATACCATCCAATTGGAGATCTATATCTCCTACCATAAAGACACTCAAACGGAGCCATTCGAATACTAAAATGATAGTTGTTATTGTATACGAACTCAATCAAAGGTAAGTGGTCATCCCAAATACCTTTAAAATAAACTGTGTATGCTTTCAGCATATCTTCTAGAGTGTGAATGGTCTTTTGTGCTTAACCTTCTGTCTGAGGGTGGAAGGTGGTACTGAGATGGACTTGGGTACCAAGACCCCTTTGGAACGATTTCGAGAATTGAGAGGTAAACTGGGTACCTCTATTTGAGATGATAGATAAGAGAATACCATGCAACCTAACCAACTCTCTGAGATAGAGATTAGCATAGTCCTAGACTGAATAAGAGGTATGGACTGGCAAGAAATGAGCTGATTTTTCATCCTGTCTACGATCACCCAAATAGAATCATGTTGATGATGGGTGCGAGGCAAACCTGTCACGAAGTCCATCTTCACTTCCTTCCATTTCCATATGGGAATACTGAAATCCTGCATGAACCTTCTAGTCTTTTTATGCTCAACATTAACTTGCTGATATATAGAGATCTTAGCTATAAACTCTACAGTATCTCTCTCCATCCCACTCTACCAATAGATCTTCCACAAATCATGGTACATCTTAATGGCCCTTGGATGAATAGAGTAACGCGCACCATGCACTTATACAAGAATTATTTGCCTCAAATCATCTACACCAGGGACATATAATCTACCCTGATAGCGCAACCCACCATCTCCCCCTTGGGAGGAGACCTCTACTTTCTAAGCTCTGACTGATTTTTTCAACTTAACTAGACTGGGTCCCTATCCTGCTTTTTCTTTACCTCAAAAACTAGAGATGACTCTGAGCTACTCTATACCCATATACTACCTTTTACTAAATCGAGTAAACAGATACATAGTCGGGAAAGATGATGGACTTCCTGAGATAACTTTTTCTTACCATCCTCAACATGAGCAACACTACCCATAAACAATCTATAGAGAGCATCAACCTCTACATTGGCCTTGCCCAGATGGTACAAAATACTCATGTGATAATGCTTCAATAACACTAACCACCTACTATGATACAAATTTAAATCTTTTTGAGAGAGCACATACTGAAGGATTTTGTGATCTATGAACATATCTACATGCACCCCATACAAGTAATGACTCCAAATCTTTAAGAAAACACTACTGCTGCTAGCTTAAGATAATGAGTCAGATTATTCTTCTCATGAGGTTTAAGCTGTCTGGAGGCGTATGCTACGAACTTACCTCTCTGCATAAGGACATAACCCAAACCTACTCTAGCTGCATCACAGTACACAACAAAACTATCTAAATCATCTGGTAGGGTAAGAGCTGGGGATAAGGTGAGTCGATCCTTCAACTCCTAAAATCCCTTCTCGCAGGAATCTTACCACTAAAACTTAGATTTTTTTTGAGTCAATATGGATATGGGGGATACAATAAGAGAAAACCCTTTAACAAACTGATGGTAATAGCTAGCTAAACCCTAAAAACTCTTGATATCTGATGGAGAGATGGGCCTAGGCCAGTTTCTTACTGCCTTGATCTTTTAAGGATCAACTATAATGCCATCACCAGAAATAATATGGCCAAGGAAATATACTGATCTTTTCCAGAATTCACACTTACAGAATTTAGCGAATAACTGGTGAGCTCTAAGAGTTTGAAGCACTATACTGAGATGGTTTGCATGATTGCTTTTGATAAAAAATAGAACAAAATGTCATCAATGATGACTATAACGAACATGTCCAACTGCTTAAACACCCGGTTTATCTAGTCCATGAAGGCTACTGGGGCATTCGTGAGACCAAAAGACAATACTAGAAATTTAAAGTGATCATACCGAGTTTGAAAATTTGTTTTTGGAATGTCACATTACCTGACCCTAAGATGATGATAGCCTGATCTGACGTCTATCTTGGAAAAGTAGCTAGCACCCCAAAGTTGGTCAAAAAAGTCATTGATTCTAGGAAGTAGTTATTTATTCTTGACTGTGACCTTGTTCAACTGATGGTAGTCAATAGACATTCTGAGAGAACAGTCTTTCTTACGCATGAATAGAACAAGTGCACCCCATGGGGAGATGCTGGGCCTAATAAATCTCTTATCTATGAGATCCTTTAAATATTTTTTCAAATCTTTGAGTTCAACTGGAGCCATTCTGTATGGTGGAATAGATATAGGTTGAGTATCTGGGAGGAGGTCTATTCCAAAGCCGATTTCCCTTTTGGGAGAAATCCGGGGAAGATCTTCAGGAAATACATCTGAGAATTCATTTACAGCTGGGACTGACTCAAGAGTAGGAGTTTGTGAGTTAGAGTCTTTTAATCACATAAGATGGTAGACACACCCCTTTGATATCATCTTTCTAGATCTAAGGTATAAAATTAATTGACCCCTAAGAGCTGTAGTACTACCCCTCCATTCAAGGACTGGTTCATTTAGGAACTGAAAATGAACTATTCTATTTCTAAAATCAACTAAGGCATAGCATGAGTGGAGCTAATCCATGCTATGAATGACGTCAAAATCTATTATCTCTAACTTCACGAGGTCAAGTAAGGTAACTTTTTAAGATATTGTGACCGGACAGTTCCTGTATACTTGCTTAGATATAATGGAAGAACCTACTGGGGTAGACACTGAAAAGGGCTCTACTAGCATTTCAACACTGACTCCAAAATTGATGGCTATATATGGAGTTTTAAAAGAAAGAGAAGCTCCAGGGTCTAGTAAAGCATAAACATGAAAGTGAAAGACCTGCAACATTCCAGTAACTATACCAGGAGAATTTTCCTGATCTTGGCGGGACTGAAGAGCATATAATCTATTCGGATGTTGACTACTAGTAGCATTGAAAGCGGCACCCTACTGAGTTGGACGGTCGGATGGAACTGACGACTGATAGGACTTGCCCTGTTTACGCACTTCCCTATCCTTCTAAAAAAACTAGTCGACACTAACGAATCCGATGGCCTATCTTGACCCACCCAAAGCACACATCACTACCCGCTCTACACTCACCCTGATGATGTCTGCGACACTTCTGACATACAGAATTGGTACGAGAACGGCTAACACTAACCTAGGACTTAGATCCTGGTTCCTTATCCCTATTGTCATTTCTGAATTTCGATACAAGGACACTGGATGACGAGGGCGTTAGGGATGAATACCTCTGATGAAACTGAGGATGGTTATCACCTTCTAACTTTGGATGAGAGAAATTAAAACTACCCATTCTAGCTCTGTTATTTCATCTTTACCTTTCCTTAATCTTCTGGTTCTCTATTTTTTGATCATGGAAAATCAGTCTAGACAAGTCCATCTTGCTAATCAGTATTGCGGTCCTACACTCCTTGACCACACTATCAGACATGCTAGACACAAACTTACTTGTCTTGGAGCTACTGTTATCTACCACTTGAGGAGCATATCTAGATAACTGAGTGAAATTGAGGGAATACTCCCTCCCACTCATGTTGCCTTGGCTCAGATTAATAAATTCTAACACCATGGCCTCCCTCAAATCTAAAGGAAAAAATCTTTCCAAGAAAGCCACAACAAACTCTTTCCATTCTATAGGCCCTGCATTAATACCGCTATCAACTTTCCACTCCTTAAACAAAGTATGGCCTATATCTTGTAATTAATATGCAACCAACTCAGAACTCTGACAAGATATCACCACCATAGAATCTGTTACCTTATGAACCATATCTAAGAATTCCTGTGGATCCTCTTTAGTCTTGGACCCTATAAAGAAAGGAGGATTCATTCGAGTGAATTCCCAAATTCTAGTTGTAGCAATATTAGCCACTGGATTGGCCAGAATAGCAGTTGGCCATTTAGTTTGTGCTGCTACTGAATTGGATAGAGTAGTGAATGAAACCCTGAATTCTGCGTGAGATACATAGTCGTATAAAGGATCTGCCTGGATGGACTAAGGGGCTGGCTGAGTTCCTGTTCTTCTTCCATTTTTCTTGGAAGACATATTCTGTAAATAAAAGAAAGAAGTGGATTAGATAGAGAGTTTAACTTGAGCTTATGCTCACTCGTATGACATGAATACTAAAAGAAGGGAAACTTTTTCCTAAACATCTTGTAGCCTATCATCCGTAAGTGTGGCGCACTACACAACCATGTACAAGACTCTACTCGATGTGAATTTTAGACTTCCTAGGAAACTTTAAAACCTTAGGCTCTAATACTAAGTTTTCAATGATGCGAGACTACCCCTAGTAATTACATGGTGTCATGAGGGACCACAAGATAACCTATGATCTAGTAACAGTTGTGAGCACAAAAATTATATAATCATGAATACAGAAGAATAACTGAAATGCCATAAGGTTTTAATAATTAAATGACTACTGAATTATAAATCTGGCATAATACTAAAATATGAATAATTTGAATAGCTAACTGTAGTCTGAAAAGCCTCTAAACTAAATACTATGAGTTGATGGGACAGGCCCCAACAAACTTTACTAACTACTGAGATAAAGATATGAAGTAATATAATCTTTCCTCAGATTATAAGGACTCATCACTGCTACTCTACTACTGATAATTTGAGAATCTAGATACAATCCTAGAACTGTGCATCAGTACCTATGATATGATACATCATAGCACAAAAGAAAGGTATGAAATTAGTACTTTGAATTTACTAGTATGCTAAATGAGGTGGGATGATTGCATGGTCTCATAAATAGAAATAATATTAATTAATTGGATATAAATGTAAAGTATGGAGTACTGAATAAAGAGCATGGAATCTGTAGATACTAAAAATGCATTAAAATCTATAAATACTGAGGATGCATGACCAAACATATAACATGAACTGAGTAAAATCTATAAACTGAAATACTGAAATAACTGAAATTTGTATTCTTTGGTGAAACAACACTAACACTAAATAATGGAGTCGGGATAGTAACTAAGACTATATCTGAGATGGTGGGAGGTATTATCTAATCGACATTCCCAAATTTGAGTTAATTGGGGTCTAAATTATAACCCAATTAGAAGGGTGTTAATACCATACCACGAGTACTAATGATGGCTATGTGGATATACTAAACTGATATAATATCCAAAAGACTAAGGGTGCCAAGCTTGAACTGATGAGTGACCCCTATGAGATAGTCAAGCCTAATCTGATGGGTGACTACTCATATCCTACATTAGGTATGTGGTTCTGGAGTATTAGGACTACTAATGAATCTGCTTATCTGACGATGAAGTCACCATCCCTCCACTCGCTCTGTGCTAAATTTACTTCTAACTAAATAACACTGAGATACTAGACTGTTCTGAGTTTAATGAATGATATTTGATTATTCTGAGAATGCTCATAGTATAATCTGGAAACTATTCTGTAATATACTAAGACTAGACTAAATAAACAACTATGGTTTTCGAGTATTCAATACCCCCAGGACTCAAAACAACAATACTAAAAAGTATCTAAAGCTTGAAGACCAAAACATGAAGGCTCTTATTAAATAAATCACTCTTGTAAGCATTTTATCAAACACTTGTTGTTCATGGTTCAAAGCAATCATAAAAATGTCCTAAAATATATAAAAATAGCATGAATCTGACATAATAGAGCTAAATCATGATTTTGTTTAATTAATGATGATATTAAAACTTGTGGAATTTAATAATAACAATAATTTCTTGGTAATATGGTATAAAATCAATAGTACATAGAGATTCATTAATGAAATCATAATTTAAAATCAAATAAACTTGAAAAGATGGTGGTTTTGTAATTAAAAAGGATACTTGGACTCCATGGATTAAAGGAATCCATTAATGAACATCTAACATACCTGAGTTAATGAATTTGGAAGGATTGATGGTGAGTTCTTGAGATTTAACCTTGAATTTGAGAGCTAGGGTTTCTTGTTAAAAAGGAAATCTTTAATTTGATAGAAATTAAATAATAATGAGTATTTAGGTCAATTAAGGGTTAAATTTAATGTTTAGGATGAGTTTAGGGCTTAGGAAAAAGACTCAAATACCCCTAAACAAATTTAAAAGTGCAAGCTGGAAACTGAGGATCCCAATTTTTGGCATTGGTGCAATATGCTACTATTGCACCAAGCCACTAGAAAAGGGACAATTGGAAAACTGGACGATGGCATGATGCAGTAAGAATGTAGTCCTTCACTGGAATGCCATTATGGCAACCTCCGCGATGCGCCATAAACACGGAGGCTCACTGGAAATTGCCAAATATGAACTGGTCCCTTGGCGCGATATACCAATATCATGGTACCACACAAGAAATTGACAATTGTTATTTAGACTGGCTCCATGATGTGCTAAGGGTCAAATCAACGGTGTTTAATGACTGAAACTTAAAATCAACATAACTTCTTACCCGGTTATCAAATTTGGGAGAATTCTAAATTATTGGGAAACTAATTGAATTTCCTACACAATAGCAATTTCTAAAATGAAAAATAATTAGTGTTTAAAAAATCATATAGGAATACTGATGTATTGGGACTTAGATTATGCTAGAGAAATATAGGGTGTTATAATATAGTGTGTGAGCACAAGGTTAGATATATTGAAACATTGACAAAACTTTAGAACAATAATCATGAACTTATTCAAGACACTGTCAGGTTTATATTGGGTATTTACTACTTATAGGTAGAGGTGAATGCATAAGTTCTTGCGTGCAATGCCCAATAAATTAGTAATAGGTGGTGTGACATTGAAAAAAATCTGTAAAGCAAATTGAAGAATCTTAAAATGGAAAAGTCAATAATTTCTGATACTTTTATGGATAGTGTCACTTTTAAGGAAAGCATACTAGAATTATGTGGGAATTAAATAAGACTACAATTCTTGCGTTGAGGCATATTAGACCTTATTCAAAGCATTTTTCTACATTATGTTTGGATAGCCAGGTTTTGATCAAGCCATCTGAACCTAAGTAAGAGTACAAGAAAGAGGAAACATATGTCTATATTTTTGATTTTTTTAGTCAAAAACAAAGAATTACATTCCTCACATAAGGGCGAAGAAGTACATCATGCCTCACCATCCCATTTGTATTACAATGAACTTATTTTGGCCTTAGTCCTCCTTGGACATTGTGTATCTCAACTCAGAAAAACAACTTAAGTTAAGGGTGGCAATAATAGGGGTGTGTAATTTGAAAAAGGTATGGAGAAGGGTAGAATAAGAGAAAAGAAAGAAACAATGGCTATGGTAGAGAACGATAGGTGTGGCTGATTAAAATTTAAGTTACCTATTCTAGGTCTCTTGTTCTGCCTCTCTATCTCTGATCTTAGCCTCTTCAATCTGCTAAGCATGGACCATAAGCCTGGATATATCCATCTCCTTAATCAACATTACTATTCTATACTCTTTAACCACACTATCTGACACCTCAGATATGAACTTGCTGATTCTGGACTTACTGTCTATTAGAACATAGGGAGCATACCTGGCTAACTGAGTGAACTGAAAGGAATACTCTTTCACACTCATACTGCCCTACCTGGATTGATGAACTCTAATACCTTTTCTTCTCTTAGCTCTTAGGGAAAGAATCTATCTAGAAAGACAGAAGCCATCTCTTCCTACTCTAAGGGCTCTGCATCTGCGCCCTTGTCTACCTGTCACTGCTTAAACCACGTATGAGCTACATCTTATAGCGGATAAGTAGCTAACTCAACACTCTCACCAGAATTCACTCCCATAATATCTGTGATTTTTTGCACCTGATTGAGGAACTCCTGTGGGTCCTCTTCTGGATTAGATCCTCAGAATAAGGGAGGATTTATTTCTGGCTACAGTAGTATTGGCCACTTGGTTGGATGGAATATCAATTGACCATTCATTCTGGGCTGCTACGGAGTTGGCTAGAGTAGTGAATTCAACACTGAATTATACATGAAAGACATGCTCATCTAGAGGATCTGCCTGAACGGCTGAGGTGCTAAATAATTTTTGATTCTCCTTTCGTTAGCCCTTTTGGGAGGCATGTTCTTTAACAAAAAAGAGGAAATGGATTAGATTGAGAGTTTAACTTGAGCTCGTACACTACATGAATACGAAAAGAAGGGAAACTGATTCCTAAAACATCTAAGAGCCTTCTATCCATAAGTGTCGTATGCTACAAACTGATGTTCTGGGTTTTGATGAAATATTTTTCTTTTTTTCATGGGAAAATTATGTGTTTTCAAGAAACTAATATTGTATTTAACATTGGATTTAAGAGTTTTCAAGTTAAGGTGTTAGCTGAAGAAGAAACCCTTAAAAAGTAACAGAAAAAGGTCACTGATGGTCTAACTGGCAGACTGTCATCTATCCAATGAACCGCCAAGTTTATCGTTAGAGAAAACCAGAAAGTATCAAATGAGGATCCCTACGACGGTCCAATTGTTGAACCATTAAATATATGATGGACCACGAATTAGATCGTTAGGTCTAAAAAAAAATTAAAAATTTTGAGAGTCAAACGACGGCCCAAGCGGCAGATCGTCGGGCTAGCAAAGGACGGCTAAGTTGCCATCGACTCTTACCAGAACCTGACTTTATGGAACCTCCAGCGACGGTCCACTAGATGGACCGTCGGTTCACCAACAGACTGTCGAGGTGGCAATCAACTTGGATGCAGGTTTTTTGAATTTGAATTTTAAATCATTTTTACCTAGGACCATATAAATACCCAGTTAGGGTTTTAATTTCTAGCATATTGTATATTGTTACCATAGTTTTTTCAATCTTTGAAACCATGTAACATAGTATTCTGTGAATCAAGCAAAACTTGTGGACCTAATAATTCCATTTCTATTGAAGGTTCAAGAACTAATTCTTGTAACTTTTGTAAGTGAATTCTGAATTTATTTATGAATAATATAAAGATTATTTCTCTTTCTTCTATGTAGATATGTGACCAAGCTCCCATATCTAGGGTTATGGGAGTCTTGATGTGAAAAACTGATTTGGGTTATGATTCTAATTGAGTTCCATTGGTAATGAATATTGAATGAACACTTCTTCATTTTAATTACTTTTCCTAGTTGCAAACTTGAAAGGTGATCCAAAAAACATCACTTGTCCGAATAGGAAAGTGTTTTTTGGGGAAAAAGGGTTTAATGGAATTTAGAGGCTTTAATCTTTGAATTAATGGCAAATGCCTTAACCATATTGACATACATGAGAAAATAGTTGAATAATCAATACATTCTTTAAGTTTAAGAGAATTAAAGGATAGACTATCTATTTAGGTTGAGAAACTAATGGGTAAACAATAGGATTCAACTACTTTTGCAATTGAAGTTATTAATTGGAACCTTAAAGTGATTCACAACCCTAGTTGTTGAAGCATATCGGTAACCATAACTCTAGTTTTTTAATATCATTGAATTAATACTTGCAAAAAGAATCATTATTTTGAACAAATCTGTTACAAATATTTATAACATAATCTATAAATCAAAACCCCTCTTATTCAGGAACCTTTGATCAACAGTCTGATAACAATCACAATATTTACTGAACACGATATTCCCTGTTGGATTCGACACCCAAACTAGTTGGGTTCTGTATTTAACAGCGACCGCTTACTCTTTCATAAGAGAGGTGTAATTTGGACGTATCAAATTTTGGTATCATTGTAGGGGAATACGGTTGTCAATTAAGTTTGTGTTTGTTAATTGACTTTTGGTCAAGTTTCCTAAATTTTACCTTTGTTTGTTGTTTTTGTTTTGTGTAGGGTGGTTATTGTGTATAATTAGTACATGGATATCAGGTGCACCATTACTATTAGTACATCCAGAACCGCAGCTGATTGGCAAAATAGTAGACCCCCAAGTTGCTGAAAGACTAGCCGCTCTAGCTAGAGCTCAACTTAATCAGCAGAATAATGGCCAATCGATGCGTGATCCTAATCCTAATAATGATGATTTGGGGGGTGATGATTTGTTAGATCTTGTCAATCCAAGGCATGCAGAGAATGTAGCTACATCAGAGAATTAGAATGTAAACAAGAATCGTCCCTTTAAGGCGAGACAAGATAAACAACCAGTATAGTTTGATCTGAATAATGACGAAGATGGAATGGATGGTGCTGGTGGACCTGGAGTTATTATTCCTCTACCTCTAGCACCTGGAGCTAAATTCAATATTTTTAGTATGATGATTCAACTCCTTCTACATAAGGGGTTGTTCGGTGGTCTTCCAGGAGATGATCCAAACATGAATTTGGTGAACTTTATCACTATTTGAAAGTCTTTTGATAACCTAGGAGTGTGTCACAATACTATCTACTTGTGTTTTTTTTCATTTTCTCTGTCTAGGGAGGCAACACTATGGCTTAATGGACTTACTCCCAATTCAATAACCAATTTGAGGTAGTTGAAAGAGGCTTTCCTAGAAAGGTTCTTTCCAACTTCCAGCAAGGTACAGTTGAGGGATGAAATCAGCAACCTTCGGCAGCTTTAAACTGAAACTCTTTATGAGACCTGGGAGAGGTTTAATAAAAGCTGATGCAATGCCCAAACTATAATATGATGAATATTCATTTGATACAGACTCTCTATAGGGCTTTAAACTCTATTACAAAGTCAGTGGTGGATAATGATGTAGGGGGATCATTTGTGGATCTCACTTTTTCTGAAGCCTCGGAGATGCTCGATAGGATGACCAAACAATATAAAGCTTAGAATATTAGGGATTATATGGTAGCAAACCTTACTGTCTATTTCTATGACTACAGAGCAACGTAAGAAAGAGAAGGAATAGCAGGACATGGCACACTTAAATATGCAGATGTACTTGCTAACGAACCACATATTATGTGGAAAGTGGAGAAAGTAAAATTTATTATATCCTACGGTAGAGTTGACTCTGATTCGGAAGAAGAGGCTAATTATCTAAATATTCAGGGGGTTTTCAAGGTAATATCAAAGGAAATCAAGGTAAAAACTATTACAATAAGGTTGGATACAATAATAGGGATCAAGGAACTTGGAAGAGTAAAAATAATAGGAACGGACTATATGTACCTCCTGGAGGTAGGGATAACGTTGCAACTAACTCAGCAAAAATGTCTATGGAGGACATGATAAAGAAATTATTTAAGGTACTTGAGGCTACCAACTCTGGGGTGACTACGATGAAGAGTGATTTGTCTTCCATAAGTCAGTTGGTAAACTATACTCTACTTAAATCAAACAGTTAGAGTAGCAAATGAGCCAACTTTTAGCAGTATTGAATCAGATGAAGAGCAAAACATTTCCAAATGATACAGTTTAGAATTCTTGCAATGATGGATCTTGCATGGTATTTACCACGTAGAGTAGTAAGGTATTACCAGGCCCTTCTGTGGGCAAATCTGTGATCGAAGAGGAGATCAAAGAAGATATTGATCATGAAAAAAGTAATCTAATGAATTTTGAGGAGTAGGATGGCATTGATATTCCATCTAATCATTAGCAGGTTGATGAGTTAGAAAAAGAGAAAAATAAGGAAAAGCAACCAATGGTGACTACTCTTCCAAAACCACTGCCTCTCTTCCCTCATAGATTAAAGAAGAAGGTCAATGATAAAAAGTTTCATAAATTTACGATAATGTTAAAGCAGCTGACAGTATGACTTTGGTAAAGGCACTTAGAAGATGCTAGGATATGCTAAATTTATGAAGTATCTTATGATGAAGAAGAGAGCATCAAACTACAAACTAGTGGATAGTCAACACTATTGCAGTGCTATTTCAACAATATCCTTCGTGCAGAAGAAGGAAGACCCATGAGCAATTACCATCCCTTATACAATTGCATCTCTTAATTTTTCTAATGCCTTATGTGATATGGGAATGAGCATCAATCTAATGCTACTAGCTATTTATAAGAAGTTAGGTTTGGGAGATCCCACACCTACAAACATGCGACTAGTAATGGCAGATAGGTCGGTAAAACGACCAGTTTGTATTATGTATGATCTAATAGTGAAGGTGTCTATCTTTCTATTTCCTGTGGATTTCGTCATTCTAGATTGCAAGGTGGATTTCGAGGTGCCAATAATCTTGGGTCGACCTTTTGTCATAATCAGAACTATGCTTATGAATTTGGTAGCTAATGAGCTCTTATTCAGGTTGAATGATAAAGTGGTGAAATTTGATATATGCTAATCTAAGATGCAACATAAGGAGATAAGTATGTTCTCTATTGTTGATGTTTATTATGAGGATGAGCAAGAAGTGCTGATAGAGGAGAAAGTTGTAGTTGAGCCCTTAGCTGCAGTTCTGATGAATTTTGTTAGAGAAGGAATTGAAGAGTATGAGGAGACTATTTGCGCTTTAACGGGAATGGGATCATACTCTTGTTCTCCCAAGAAGCTTGATCAAGATCTTAAAAATTGCCCAAGACCACCAGCTAAGCCATCTCTTGAGGAGCCACCGGTGTTAGAGTTGAAAGAATTGCCAGGCCATCTCTGATACATGTTTATAGGCAGTGAAAACACTCTACCTATCATCATTGTAGCTGATTTGGGTAAGCATCAAGTGAAGGACCTTATTTCTATGCTCTGACGATACAAAAGGGTGATAGGATGGACTATCGTGAATATTATTGGCATCTCTATATGTATTCGCAATCATAAAATACAGTTGGAGGAGGAATGCCCACCAAAAATTAGGCATCAACACTATTTTACCAACCTATTCAAGAGGTGGCTAAGAAGAAAATCATCAAATAGCTTGATGAAGGATTTGTATATCCCATCTTTGATAGTAAGTGGGTGAGTCCTGTAAAGTTTGCGCCCAAGACAGGGGGTATAACTGTAGTAGTGAACGAGACGAATGAGTTGATACTGCTGAGATCTATCACTGGGTCGAGAGTTTGTATGGATTATCAAAAACTCAAATCATGGACGTTGAAGGACCACTTCCCAATGCCTTTTATGGATCAGATACTTGATCGGTTGGCGAGAAGAGGTTTGTATTATTTTTTGGATGGGTATTCTGGTTACAATCATATTTCTATAGCCCTAGAGGATCAGGAAAAAACAACATTCACCTTCTCGTATGGTACTTTTGCATTTAAGTGGATGTCGTTTGGATTGTGATCTGTACCCGCTACCTTTCAACGGTGCATGATGTCTATTTTATTAGATATGGTTGAAGACACCTTGGAGGTATTTATGGATGATTTTTCTTTGGTAGGTGATTCATTTGACATTTGTTTGGTTAATATTAGTAGAGCCTTACAACGGTGCGAGGAATTTAATCTTGTGCTTAATTGGGAAAAGTAACACTTCATGGTGAAGGAGGGCATTGTTCTTAGAAACAAAATTTTGGCTAAAGGGATTGAAGTCGACCGAGCTAAGGTCGAGGTCATTGAGAATCTACCACCTCCAATTTAAGTAAAAGGGGTGCGTAGATTTCTGGATCATGTGGGCTTCTATTGAAGATTTATAAAAGGAATTCTCAAAAATTACAAATCCACTTTGCAAAATTTTGGAGAAAGAGGCTACGTTCAGCTTTGATGATGGTTTCTTGAAGGCATTTCAATGCCTTAAAAGGAAGTTAGTTGACGCCCTACTATTGTTTCACCGGATATGTAAAAACCATTCGAGAATATGTATGATGTAATTAGTGTTGTGCTTAGGGCTGTACTTGGCCGAAAGAGGGATAAATTATTTCATCCTATCTTCTATGCAAGCAAAGCATTGAGTGGAGCCCAAAAGAACTACACCATCACTGAATAGGAACTTTTTGCAGTTGTCTATGCTTTTGAGAAGTTTCAGGCTTATTTGCTTGCAACCAAGGGGTGGTCCACACTGACCACGCAACCTTGAGATATTTGATGGAAAAAAAGAATGCGATACCAAGGTTGATTAGATGAGTTCTGCTGCTTCAAAAATTGACTTTAAAGTCAAGGATCAGAAGGGTTGTGGACCACCTATCTAGATTGGAAGGGGAACAAGCAGTCAGAGATGAATTTAAGATAAATGATGCATTTTTGGATGAGGAAATCTTGGCTACTATTATGGAGAAGATACCTTGGTATACATATTTTGCAATTTATGTGGTGAGCGAGGTGATTTCGAGAATCTTTCTTTTTATCAAAGAAAGAAGTTTCTCCATGATGTGACATATTACTTCTGGGATGAGTCATATCTATTTCGACGATATGCTGATAATATCATAAAGAGATTTGTTCCAGAAGTTAATATATTAAGTATCTTGGAAGCATGTCTTTCTTCCTTGGATGAAGGTTACCATGTAGTGACCGTACTGCTAGAAACGTATTGCAAAGTGGCTACTATTGGCTGACTTTATTCAAAGATTCCTCCGAGTTCGTGAGAAGATATGACCAATATAAGAGGTAGGGGTCAATCTCCAAGCGCCATGAAATGCCTTCGATAAAAATGATAGAGAAAGAATTATTTGACGTCTGGGGCATCTACTTCATGGGGCATTTTGTGAGATCATATAGATGAAATACATTCTAGTTGCTATTGATTATGTATCAAAATGGGTTAAAGCCATTGCATTGGTTGACAATGAAGGGAATAGAGTGGTGGCGTAACTTAAAAGGAACATTTTCTCTTGATTTGGGGTGCCATACACCATTATAAGTGACAGTGGATCTCACTTTTGCAAGCGAGTGTTTCCATTTGCTTTAGTAAAGTATGGTGTTAAGCAACACAAGGTAGAAAATCCATACCACCCATAAACTAATGGATAAGTGGAGATTTTGAATGGAGATACTAAAGCCATACTTGCTAAAAAAGTGAATGCTAGCAGACAATACTGGTCTAGGAAGCTTGATGATGCCTTATGGGAATATAGAACAACTTTTAATACACCAATCGGAATGTCACCATTCCAGTTAGTTTACAAAAATGCATGTCATTTACCAATTGAATTGGAGAATAAGGTGCTATGATCACTGAGGAGGCTGAATTTGAATTGAAATGAAGTAGCGCAGTAGAGACTGGGACAACTGAATGAGATGGATGAGTTCTGTCTCGATATGTACGAAGGAACCAATTTTTATAAGGAGAAGATGAAGAAGTACCATGACTGGAGGATTGCAAAAGGAGATTTTCAAAAGGTTGATTGGGTGTTTCTCTTCAACTCAAGGCTGAAGCTGTTCCCAGTTAAGCTTAAATCAAAATGGTCGGGTCCATTCCATGTTAATCAAGTCTACTCATCTAGAATAGTTGAACTTGCAAATGAAGATGGAAGTGTCTTCAAGGTGAATGGAAAACAACTGAAGTTGTATATTGGTCCAATGGATTCGATAAAGTGCATATCTACTATCTTGATGAAGTCTGAGTATTAGAGATAACTGCATCATGCCACGACATTAAACATGACGCTAGTGGGAGGCAACCCACCAAATGATTTTATAATTGTAGTTAGAGTGTATTAGTTCTTTTTATGCAATCTGATGTATGTGTGAAGTGTGCAGGGATGAAAATGCAGAAGAAAGGAGTTCCACAATTAAAAAAGGGTGTTAATGAGAGAACTTGCGAATTGTCGATGCATCGATCAACCATCAACCAAGCCGTCAAATCCATCGTAACATAAGCCCATTCTAGATAAGGCTTGATGTTCGAGTTGGTGGACTATCGCTATTCTGATGGACCATTTCTCCCGCCATCAACCTAATGTGGAAAATCAAATTCACTGGAATAGGTCGATGGAGAAGACTGACAGACCAACGAAGGCTTGACGAACCGTCAGATCAACTGTTGAAATAAAGAAGAATTGCCCATTTTTTGGTAAGTTACAATGGCTAACCTAGCGGACCATCAAAAACCTGACGGACCATTATGTCAATCTTTACTGAAACCCTAATGCCTTCGTCGGGTTAAAACTGATGCCTATTTAAATGACCGTAATTGACCCAAAGGCTTTTAAAGAGATAAAATAGGGTGGTTACACCCGTGTAACCTCTTTAAAATCCAAAACTGAATAACTCCCTCTGGATTCAAAGAATCTAAAGTCAGTTACTCTCTTTAGGACTATCCATCTTCTTTCTTCTCTACAATTTAAACAAATCTATTCTCCTCTTTTCTTCTCATCACAACAATAGAAGAAATCTTTGATAGAGGTGTTAAGTTAGTTTTATTTTCTGAAGTTTCAAGAAATTAGAGTAAAGTTTCTACATCCTTAAGTTATGATTTAAAACCCTTCTTCTTTCTTTGAATTTCAAAGCATGAAGTGAATAAGTTTTAGTTAATATTATTTTTCCTTCTTCTGTTGCCTGAACTGTGGTATGATCTGTGATTGGGTGAAGTATGAGTAACCACATGTTTAGAATAGAAAAATTTATGCTTAAACTTGAAATTATGTTATTTCTATGTTGAAAATCGAGTTTGGTATACTAGGTGTTTGAAAAAATGCCAAAGTCAAGTTTTTAACGGTAAGAGGTTGCTGACGGTAACCTTGAAGGACTATAACATTATTGAAGGTCTACCAGGTTAACCATCTCAAAGACCCCAAGGATGGTACTCACTGGATAACGCCTGACGACTAACTTGGCAGACCATTAGTAATCTGACGGACCGCCGGACTGACCGTCGTAAGACCCTAAAAAATAAGACCTTTTGGATATGGTCTAACAGCCTGTCCGATGGACCATCACTAATCGACGGACCTTCAGGATGACTATCACAGTAAATAGTTCACTGTTTTGACCGATTTTGTGTTGTAAACTGATTCTTTACTCCTTTTCAGGCATTATATCAAGTAAACTCCTATTGACCAGATGTAATACCCCATATTTTC